>NC_138800.1:9055079-9114699 GCF_965178545.1 Coloeus monedula | reverse complement strand
CTCCCTTTTCCCCTTTTTGAGCAATCTCTAAAGATTAAACAAGCAAATACAAAACACATAATTGAAACAATTTCCCGGCTCTTTTTAGAACTAAATTCTATTTGAAAACTACACCAAGATCTTGCGGCTTTCTGCAGCACTTTGCAGCATGGTTTGTTTGCATAATCTCAGAATATTTTGAAAAGTACATAAAATTTGGAACTGTGAATTGCAGTGCAGCTTATAATATACACTGAATACTAAGTTCATTGATAAAGGCACCAAAATTCAAGTTATTGCCTAAACTTGAGGGATTTTTTTCCCCATTTTGAGTTCAGATTTGCGTTTAAGACACGAGCGCTCTGTTGGAGGTGTGCGCGTTGGTGGCTTCACTCCCATGTCGCCCCTGTTTTCCAGGTACAGGATATCTCCTTCAGCCACGACTGCCGCTGGGTGGTGGTCAGCACCCTCCGAGGCACTTCCCATGTTTTTCCCATCAATCCCTACGGAGGCCAGCCCTGTGTCAGGACTCACATGTCCCCACGGGTGGTCAATCGCATGAGCCGCTTCCAGAAGAGCGCGGGGCTGGAGGAGATTGAGCAGGAGCTGACGTCGAAGCAGGGAGGACGCTGCAGCCCCGTGCCTGGCCTGTCAAGCAGCCCCTCTGGCTCACCTCTCCATGGTAAATCCACTTTCTTCCTTTCTTTCCATCGTGAAGATAATATGAATTTCATAAAATGAGGTGCTGTAGGCATTGTGCAAAAATATGTGATGTATGCAGATATTACAGGAATGAGCCAAGGTGGAAACACTTCAGGAAGACAGTTCTAGTTTTGCAGCTTGCTTAAGTAAACGATGCTATCACAGGTGTGTTAATAATTTCCACTCTAAACTGACGGGTTGGGGGTCTTTAGGTTTCAAGTTTTGTTTCTAAGTAGCACACAGTCAGTAAACTGCTCTGTATTTATTGCCTAAAATTCTCATTGCTCATCGGCCTTGATGAGCATGAAGCACATCTGGGTATCTACAATAAATACTGCTCGAGGAGAAATGCGGGAACAAGGCAGTGGGAAGCTGATGGCACAGATTTTTGTCCATTTTTTTTGTGTGTGTGGGAACAATGTGACAAATGATGTGCAAAGGTGAAAGATCTGCAAGAACTGATCTGTCCATCCTGCTCCTGTGGTGGACGTGCTTTGGAGAAACTCGAAGGATGTGAAGGGGAGCCTCAAAAAATGTTCAAAAATTATCATTGTCACAGCTTGTCCAGTTTTGTCTTTTATTTCAGCCCTGCTCTTTCTGTGCTAGAAGCCATTTTGTTTGCATTCAGGATTTGCTGCATCCTTATGCTCCCTTTCTGTTGAGAGTAAGTCACAAGTTCCATGGAAGTGGAAGTTTGAGTAGCAGTTTTTTTGGGGTAGCCACCCTTTCCCAGTCTGAGAGTACTAAAAATGGCCAGGAACAGTCCCTCTTCCCTAATTATGAGCAGGATTAGGAGCTCTTGTGAAAGCCCAACTATGTGCTGGGCTTTCTGCTATAGAGAGAACCTTTGTGGGATTTCTGAATCAAAGGAACTGTTTTATGACTTGGTGATTATTAAGGGAACCAGACTTGCCTCAGAAGCAGCCTCTGTATTTTCGCCTTTCTTTGGACTTTACTGAACAAAGGTTTGTGCGTGGCTGTTCTGGAGCCATCCTCTTCTGCCTGGAGCCACTGGAAGGCACCCAAAACGTGCTCTGAACTTTCTTCCTCCTTGGAGACAGTTGTGTATCTACCATTTTACTTCCTCTCATCTCTGTACAGCAGCTCAGCCTGAAACAGGCTGGGGAGTGCTCTGAAGGTTCGCTATGGCACATCCAACCCCTTTTAACTGTGGACATCATGGAGAGGAGAGGAAGGAACTGTCAGTTTGTGTGGCTATCACCCATCCAATTCTATTTTCTGTCAAGGGAAATTGCAGTAAGTTGTTGCCTTTACAGTACTCTGAGGTACATTTGAAGTTTTGGATATATTTGACACTTCTTTTAAAGAAGAATCAGCAGTTTCAGGATGCTCAGTGGTGGAGGTAGGAGACAGGCATGCATGGACGAGTTACTGAGGGAAAGGCAGCAGCTTTTAGGGGAGTGTCTCAAGAGTTCTGAGGCTTCAGTTTGCAAATGTCTGTCTTGAAAGATAATAAATCAGATTTCTTTCAAGATCTCTGTGCAGTCATCACTGCTTGAAAAATTAACTCTGTTTAAACAATCGTCTCCACTGGAAGTCTGCACGTGGGTGCTGAGAATTAAGGCAGGAAGGTGACTTCGATTCCTAGAGGACTTCACACAGATTGTACTCATCACTTCCTCAGTGCAGAAGTTGGACATGTGCTAGGACTGTGTGTTGGTAGCTTGCAAAACTTCATATGAACATTTTCCATGAGAAATTTGTGGGGATTGTATAGAGGAGTTAACAGAGTTGTCTTTTAAAAAATTAGGAGAAAAAATAAAATAGTTGTGTTTGAAAGAGTCCATTTGGTAAAGTACTGTAATATTTTCAGTAATTTTATTGCTGCTTTTTCATTTCAGTAATCTTTCAGTTCCCCTGGCTGAAGGCAGGCAGGATATTGAGCCCTATTCTAAGCTTTTTATAAAAAGCCATTTATCATCAACTTGTAAAAAACCCCTGAAGTTCAGAGCGACTTTCAGCAGAGGGATTGTGTGTGTGTGCCTGTGTGTGGCAGCAGGATTAGCCAGAGACCGATGATTATTTTAATTTGTGAGCTAAGATGTGTTTACTTAGATTGTAACAGCTCCTTACCATATTATAATGTTAAATTATTGTTGTTTGGAGGAGTCACGGCAGTCTGGTGACAGAAGTGTAAACGAGTACTCGAAACAGAAAAGAGCAGTTCTGGGTTCAGTTCTTTGTTTTACTTCTCACTCGCTCTGCAGCCCTTGGTGAATTTTATTCAGCTGATTTTGTCTGTCAGCTTTCTGCTGTGTGACAACAATAATAATCCCTGTGTTGCCCGTGTGTGGAATGACTTTAATTTTGTAGCTCTCTTCAAGAAGAATAACTGTTATGTTCCTTAATCACCCCTCTAAGTGCGGCTGATTATAATGGAAATAAAGCCAAAGACCATGTCCTGGAGAGCGCCATTGCTCTGGGACAAGGTGTTGATTAAGTGACTGATTCAGAGAAGATTGTGGCAAACTGGAGGATTTTTCCGTGCGGAGTCATGTCATCACGATTTTTCCTCTTACATCTTTTCCAATTTTCAGTAAACCCTACATTAAAAAAAACCTGCTCTTAATCCTTTTGCTGATACTCCTTTTGCGTTACAATATCATTGCTACAGCCTCAGGCCGAAAGACTGCAGTGGCTTATCTTCCCTTTTGATTGGCAATTGTAACTTATTGATGGTAATTTGTGATTAGCTTTTGTTCTTGTAAATATTTTCAGCGTTCAGGCTCTGTCATGTTTTTCTCGCTTGTTTTTTTGCCTCCTGGTTTCAAAATGAAACTGTTTGCTGTGTATATAGTAGCAAGGCAATCTATTTACATTGTGTTGGAGCACCCCAGGACTGTTTACCCGCACAATGTCAGCCTTTACTGGGGGTAGGGATGATTTCATTTCCAAATGAATCATCGTTTGGCTTTGTTCTTTTCAGCAGAATGAAGTAAACTGTTAAATAGAGGATGATAAAGAGATATTTCCTTTGCACCTTTTATAGCCGACAGAGATTTTGTTTGGGCTGTTCTGTCTGTTAATCCAGCGAGGTTGTATTTTTGTCATTCCCTTGGATTGCCAGAGTGTGTTGTCACGAATATCTGAGTTATGTTGGGATCCTTTTATGGGCTTTTACTGTTATAAGAGTGTTACAACATCGGTCGGTTGTTGGGGGTGAACATTAGGGTAAAATACAGCCGTACGTGGCCCTTTATTTGTATAAAACGGGGTTTATGGTTCCTTACCTGTCTCACAGGTACACCATAAGGATTAAAGGGCGAGTAGTTAAAGCAGAACTGTGTCCTTGGTGATTCAAACTTCTCCCTATTCTCTTCAGGACACCAACATGTGAATAGCAAGGAGCATTTAGCTGTAGAAATGCAGTGCTTTACTTGGAAGGTTGAAAACTACATATAACTCCAATTATTTTAATAGTGCAAATTAAAATTTACAGAATGTTATTAATTCTTCCATCACCAGTAAGTGAATAAAGTCTCTGTAGCTCTGCTCGCTCGGTTTTCTCTGTTGTTGGCTGCAGGAATTTCCAGTACCAGAACAAATAATAATCCAGTAAGTTAACATTGGATCTACAGCTACACATCCTCACCTACTAAAAATATTCCATAATAATATGATTCTCTCTGAATTTGTCTTGTATTTCATTGGGCATTGAAGTATTTATTTATTTGCCAAAAAACTGTTCATAGTATGCTATGGTTCTGTTTCAGATTTAATACTGATGCTGAGATGGAGTATATAAATTTAAAATTATGAAAAAACCATGTTGTTCTCGATACAGTGCGTTCAGGCTTGTATTTATCTCTTTATAAATATTTTAGTGTGGCACGTTTTTCATTGCAAAATCTTTTCTAAGTTTAAAAATCAAAAGGTTTTCTCTTGATTTTCCTTCATCTGTCACAATCGCAACATGATTAAAAGCCAAACATAAAACTGGAAGTTTGATAAACATGCAGCCTGAGATGCTTTACATATTTTCACGTTACTTTTCACTATTTCCCAGAGTGAAACTCCTTTTACTAGAAGAATTCTTATGGGAAAGCAGAGTTGAAAGGACTGACATCATCAGCCCTTCCTGAAAAACAGATTGGTTTCCTTTAAGTAACACTCACTTAAGAAACCACCTATTTAGAGAGAGGCAGACAAAAATAGTTTCAAAGAAAATTAACTGTATAATAACTTAAAGCACTGGAGGGCAGTTCCTTCACGGAGTTTAACACGAAACGCTGTGAACACGAGCTGAAAGCGCTTCTTCGAAAACTCCGTATTAAGTTTAATTTTTCTCTTTAGCGTCTCACGATAGAAACAGTTTGCGTGGAAACAGCAAAGCAAGCTGCGGCATCGCCCCGCGTTGTTTTAACGTGCTTTTAACATTTCTATTTGTGTCATTGTCGTGTTTCTCCACAGCGTCACACTCGGCTCTTTTTTTATTTACGCGTCATTTCAGATAATTTCAAATAATTACTTTTCCAGCTCCGCTTCTTAGCGCAGGTTTCGCCGCGGACGCGTCTGCCCGCCCCGGGTCCCTCAGCGCTCCCGCCTCTGCCCGCCGCGGCCTGCAGGGGGCGCCCTCCCCCCGGCCATGGCGCCTCAGGCGGGGCCGGCCCCGAGAGGGGGACCTGGCGTGGAACCGCCGTAACACGGACAAATGGTGGAGATGAGGATAAAACCCTCTCTTTTTTAACTAATACAGACACTGAACTGCTCGTATAGGCATCATAAATATTTATTTATTTGCAAATATAAACCCTCCACGTTCACTGTGCTGCCTGAAGCACCCAGTGATTTTCTTCGCACTCTCACCTGAAGTTTCTCTTCACGGTTTTAAGGCAGTTGGGAAAAAAACAAAGTTAATTTATCTGGTGGGAATTTTCTGCTAGTGACTTTTAGAGACCATTCTGTGATGATTCCTTCTTTCTGGAGCAATCCCGTCGCTGGCTTTGGAAGGGCCCAGAGCAAGCCCAGGTCCCACATGTAGGGCTGGGAGAAGAGGTGGGAAGAGCTGGAATCACCAGTTTGGGAACCGGCCAGCAGCTTACTAGGTCTAAGGGAGCTGTGTTTGCTGTGTTTTAGCTGCCTTTTCCCCCTCCCTCCTTTTTTTTTTGTAATGGGTAGAGAATCAGTGGAGTGAAAGAAGTGGGTGGTATATTTTGGATAGTTTCTGAAGTGGAAGGAAAAGATACATTCCCTTCAGATAAGTAGGGAAGTGTAGTGATAAATTTTGTCACAAGGGAAGTTCGTGTCTGTACATCAAGTGTTTCAGAAGCAGGTTTTAGTAAACAGCATAGATCGAAGACTGGGGTAAATACATGTTCACCTTGATATTTGAAAGAGAAGTTTCAAATATTACGGATAGATTGAAAATTGAAGGAGATGGACATCAGAAGGGAATTGCAGCTCTTGAGATACGGCATGTAAAAATCTATGACTGCGTGGTTTAGCACAGCAAATGCTGTAGCAGTGGTCAGAGCAAACTGTTTCGGAAAGGTTGTGGGTAGGCAGGCGGAGAGGAAATAATCGGCAGCACACAGGAGACCGCGATGGCAGAGATGGATCGCGAGGTGAAGGGAAAGGGGAAGGCAGAGAGGAGTGGGATTACCACAGATGTGAGCGTCCCCCTGAAGTTTTCCTGTCAAGATGGATGATTTCAGTCTTGGTAACATCAAATGGAAGGAAATTTTGAGAGGGTCAAGTGCTGATGTGTGAGAGTCAGGTACTGAGGGAGTCCAAGAAGTGGTAACTGGAATTTTAAGGGTTTATCTGAAAATGACTGAGAATGACAGTTTGGAATTTTATGGTTATTTCAGTTGTTCCTTTGATTACTCCCTCTTAATTTACAGTAAACCCATGTTTTTCCATCTGCAAATCTCCCCAGCTAACCAGTACATAAAAGGCAGGCTGGTGCATTTCCTTCTTGTACACTGCAAGTAGTAACAACATCCTGCAGCTGATGCAGCACTTTGATAGGATTTTGCAGTTGCCAATTGGAAATTGATAAATAAGGATATTAATGATCCATGAGAAGGAACGTGCTCGACTTTATGTCTTCTCAGTGTGTCAGTGCAGAGTTAGGTACACTTGTGTACAGCTGAAATGAGTGTGATCAGCATAAAACCCATCACTAGGATTGAGCTTTGGAGTAACAGTCCAGCTGAAAAGAGTTGGTCACTGAAGGAGTGATGCAGGAAAGATTCTCTGCGTGGTTCGTGTCCAAGGCACAAAGTGGAAAGGCTGGAATTAGGTCAGGAGAAGAGTGGACTAGCACAGGGGAGACATTGCTGTCCAGACATTTGCTGGTGGGTCAAGGAATGTAAGTGGTTCAAGGGAGCTGCCATCAGTGAAATGACAAAAAGTAGCTTTGCTCACCTGATACAAGCCCGTAATATATTGGATCAGAAGGTGAGAAAGCAGAATCTAGAGTTTTTCAAGAGACTGTATCAGCTGAAGGAGGAGGTTTAAGTATGGAGGGTGTTGCATGACAAGGGAGGTTTGGCATGAGGGAAGGTGAAAGCATGTGAAGCTCCGTGTTAGTAACCA
Source organism: Coloeus monedula (assembly GCF_965178545.1). NCBI lineage: Eukaryota > Metazoa > Chordata > Aves > Passeriformes > Corvidae > Coloeus > Coloeus monedula. The sequence goes on along the minus strand of NC_138800.1, from coordinate 9,107,457 downwards.
AGGAGGGGAAGGAATGGGACAAGAGCTGGTGGGAACAAACATTTTATCTGATGGACATGCTGAGTTCAAGCCCAAACACCTTCTGCTTCCCCTGGCAGTGGGTATTCTGGGAATCCAGGGCTGCTCCCTCATGTCTGCAGCCTGAATCAGACTCCCTGTCTATACGACTGGTGATGGATTATGCAGTAAATGGGTGTTGCCCTTGTTACCCTCCTTTTTTTCCAGCTTATTATTCTTAAGTAAGGCATTTAATCAACTGTGCATCTTTGGTAGCCTGAAAAATGTAAACACTTTATGGAAAGAAACGTAAGCATTAAGATTGGAAATAAAATATACTTCTATCTTTTAAAAGGTTTATCTTTACCCCTAAATACGCTGATTGAGCTTATTCTTTTTTGCTTAGTCCTTGTGGGCTGTTAAATCAGTTGCTTTTTCCCATCTCAAGGAAATGCATCTTTGACACTTCTCATGACCTGAGTCACGATGCTGTCACGGAGCCAGAAAACATCCTCAGCGGTCATGGGTAAAAGAGCAGAGCTGCCGTGGGTGTGTGGCGGGTACAAGGGGGACAGATTGCTATGGTTTGTTTCAGTTCCTATTCTATGGGTGTTTCAGACAAGCTATTTATTATAATTACCCATGGATATTATTATCAAGTTCTCAAATGCAGTGGTTCTCAAGGCACTTTTTTTTTTTCCACATAACTCGGGATAAATCCTGTGTATTCAACCCGGCTTGAATTCAGGTGCTAAAATATTTGTTCTTGTGGTTGCAACTGGAGGGAAAATAAGGCAGAGATGGAAAGGTGGGGATAAAAATCACAGATGTGTTAATATGTAGTTTATCATCAATATTAAATTGGAGTAAGCTCAGCCCTTTGGGTAAGGGGCTGCCATTAAACTTTCCCTATCTCCTCACTGAACACATCTGCACACAGAGATGTCCTTCAGAAATTCCCAGCCCGGTTCATTTTGTAGTTTGTAGCTGATCAGTTTTTCTGACTGTGCTGTCCCAATACAAAAACAATTCAACTCATAAAGATAATTTTATTCTGTATCATTTGGAAGAAAAGTCTGAGACACCAAAATTTTCCAAAGTTTACAATGCTGAAGTGTCTCGGAGTCATCCCTGAAAGAAGGCTTTGAATTCAGAGCTGTGCTGATCTGAATTATGATGGATAGACACGACGAGGGGCAGCAATAGTGCATTCTTGTTTTCTCAAGCGCTTCATCATTCACCAGCAGACAGTGTTAGCAAAATTCCCATGTGCAAGAAATCGGAGCAACAGAGTCTCTCCACAGCGCCCGGAGGCTGCCTGCACGATAACCTCATTAGTGCAGTGTTAGTCTGAGCTCACAGAGTCCTGTCCTCTGAAGAGTTTGCAAACTCCAGTCCAGTGCTGTGGTAGCCACAGCCTCTGGCCCACAGCTGGCTTACACCCACATGGAGGGGAGGATGGCACTGCTCCTTCATGTTTGTTTGCAAAATACTCTGCAGCTACACCCGTAGTAGTTACAAGAAACTCATCGTGCATTCTTCCCATCTGTGGATTGCTTGAAGGTGCAAAATCTGTTTCAAAGAGGATGGACTTGGCCCTGGCTGTGCCTGGCCTTTGCTGGAGATGACCCAGCAAAGGGTGACCAGTTTGGCTGATTTGGCTGGTAACACCATCTGGAATAGCCCAGCTTAAGTGCTGCCAGTGCTGCCTGCGCAAAGCCTGCAGCCAACAGCTGGCAAACCAGTTTGGTTGGGTTTATTTTGAGTTTTGCCCATACATGGACTTAAGCTTTGCACAAACAGTATTTTTAGTTAAATAAATCCTGAAAAATGATGATTATGCCAGACTTGTGTGTGTGGTGGTGGAGGGGTTGTTTTCTAAGGAAATGCCACGAGACACCTTTATTTTACAGCTCTTTGAGCAGCTATAGCACAGCAAACCAGTGTCTGTACAAAGTGAGGAGGTGAAACAGCAAGGGAAGAAGCAGGTATTTGTGTCGGGTTTTCAAGGAGTTACTCTTTGCACAAGGCAGTTGACACTGTAGGTGTCCTCACAGCTGTTGTGAGAGGTGTCACAGGGCCCAAGACATTGTTGCTGTTCTGGCAGAATGGTTTCCTCTCCTTTTTGGTTCCTCTGGACTGTCAATGTAATTTCTTTTCCATACAGGAAAAGAAAAAATACACATGGAGCTAGGAGAAATGACCAACCATAGATCACTAATTGTGTAAGTAAAGGATAGGTTCAAATCCAGATAGAGCTTGAGGTTGGAACTGTTCTTTCATGATCCATCTTTGGCCAGGTAGAGGCACAGCCAGGTAGAGGCACAGGCAGCAGAGAGGTCGTGGGAGTTCCTTCTCTGCCGAGGACAAGAGGAGATTATTGGGTATCAGTGAGTGAGAGACTTCATAACTGATGACAAAGTTTCTGAAACTGAAGATAGCAGAAAAACTCCAGAAGGAAGGGACTGTTACCAGGCCATGTTCAAATTTTGAGTGGATGATGCTGAAGTTCAAGGAGCTCGGGTGAGAGGGCAGGGGACTCTGTCCGAGCAGTGACTGGGACACTTGGGCTGGCGCTTGTGCGTCTCGGCAGAGCCCTCTGACTTAGGAGCTGTCACCATCACATGCCTTGCCTAGATGCAAACAGAGAGCAAGCTCTGCTTTCTTAGGACAGCCGTGAGATTTAGTGCAGCTGTGTTTCCAAAGGTTCCATATCAAACGGATTTAAATGTTACAAAAACAACCGGCTGCGTTATTTTCTCCCATCCATTCCAATGGAAGCAAGTTAGTGATAGGTTTAGCTCTGAGTAGCTACATGATGTGTGTGCATATGCTGTAGCTAAATCATAATATTCTTCCTTTAATGGGTCTGATTGTACTGGAAATATTGAGGGTTAGGGTGTGAAATGAGTTTAAATTTGATAGGACACAATTCAAGGAAATGGCAATGTAACTTTAATTGAGAGGCGATCGTTAACTAAAATAATTAGTTTCCTGACTTTTTCTAGGAAAATGTCTAACATTTTACAAAGAAAGATAACACATGTTGGACTGAATAAAACAAAACATGAAAGAAAAAGCCCACTTTGGCAGTAATTAGGGCTCTTGGTGCCGGGTGTGTTTCCCGGGCCGGTACTGAATTTGTCTGTCAGGCTCTTCCAAGGACTCCGTGAGCCAGCATTGCTTCCGCTGGGTTCTCTGCTCGGGTCACAAGGCAGCGTTTCTCACCAGGGCGCTGCTGTTTCCTCTTCCGACTGTAGTAGATTACAGATTATACTGGAACATGTCTGAGGAAAGGTCAGAAATGAGGGTGAAAGTCTTGGAACTGAAGCTGGGAAGCTTTCCATTCTCATCCGGGAAACTTTTTGTATTGAATAAAAAGCAAAGCAAAATAAACCAACACATCCATGACACTCCTGTTGTTCCTGCCATTTCTTGCCTAGCAGTATGAAAGGATTTTCTTTCCCTTGCATTATACAATTAGGGAATGTTTAGCTTAGGAATCCTCAGTGTTACACTAAACAGAAATAATGGCCAAACATAGTTCATTTTCCTGTAACTTGGCCTCCACATGATTGCATAGCCCGGAGTTACTGCGTTTTTATTTACCAAATTATAGATGTTTATATGTAGTGTTAATGTCAGTAGACTACGTGGTACTCTTTGAAATGGAGTCTGTTAAATACTGGAAGATATAAAACCTAATCAAGTGGGGTTTGAATTTTAATGACACTGCATTACTAAGCTTTTTGTATTGGAGTAATGGAAGAAAAATGGAAAAAAATCAACATAGAAGCATTTTATTATAAGGCTGAGAGGTGCTTGATACCACTTTAGTTTTTCAAATAAAGTGTATAGAGAAACTAAAATCCTTCTGATCATTACTTTCCTACCAGAAAAAATTCTCTGGGCCAAGTCCTTTTTGCTTTGCTCGCTGACAGTTTACACCAAAGAAAATCCTGTAGCGCTTGGAGACATGTCATACACATGCTGAAATGTAACGGGTAAAAGGGTTTAGTTTCAGTTTGTTGATAACTTAGTGTTTGCATCCCTTAGGTGTGAGGGTGTAGTTTTGGTTTTAAACTTGGCTGTGATTTAGGGAGCTCCATTTCCACACACAGATGGGATCTGTGGTACTGGTAGGTTCAAACTCAGTTGAAATCAGGTGAGAAGTGATTTGGTTGCGTCATTGTGGAACTATGCTGGACTAAAGAGCAGAGTAACGGGAGCTGCATCCATACCATTCTTTCAGGATCCCATGAAGTATTTTTGCGACACTGTGTTGCAGCTGAACACTATCCCTGGGGCTGGGGAATGTCCCTGCCAAGCTGCATTTGGATGTATACTTTTGTCATTAGTAGTGCCAAAAATCAGGGTGTTTCTCCTCCTCTTTCCTCTGTTGATCTCTGACAGCAGTGCCCCCAAATGCTCCTCTCAAACACTGACCAGTTTGAAATCTGGCCTGAATTCATCAAGGCTCTTAGTTGATCAGAAGAGGACATGTAATTGTATTAATTGCTTTCAGTTGATTGATTGCTTTTTGAACAGTGTTAGAAGCTTGCAAATCTTGAACATACTCCCCTTGATGTAGCTTTCTTTTCTTATCCAAAAATACAGTTTGAAAACTTTAAAAAGTGTAATTTGATCAAATGTTTAAATCTCATATTCAGGCCTAAAGAGTAACTTACAGAGTTAACACTGATCGTAAATAAAATAATTGTAAGTAAAATTTTAGCTGTTGATAAATTGACATTGCAGTGGTGGAGGTGTGTGGAGAGCTGAGGGTGTCTCTGCCCAGGGGTTGAGGAGGGAAGCGATGCCGTGGGACCACGAGCCTGTCTGGCCATACCTGGGAGCTTCTCCTGATGGCTTTTCCACAGATGTCCAGTTTTGTCAAAAACCACTAAATCTTGTGAAGTTTGTTTTCCTTATAGCATCTGTGTTTTATAATGGTGCTTTTAATTTGTTTTTTCTTTGTCTGCTGGGATTTCTTTTGTCCGGCACTTTCAGGCCTCCCTTTTTTCCTCACTGGAAGTGAGTCTGTTAGTGATGGCCGGTTTGGGAATACAGCTCGGCCCCGCCGGCCTGGCAGCCGCTCCCTCCCTCTGACAACAAAGCCCATTGTTGTTTTCTTTCTTCACTTTTATCCTCAACTTAATCTATTTCTGCTTTGAGTGTCAGTGGAATAAAATGTCTGGAAAAGCGTGGCTCAGGTTTTGTGGGGATGAGATGGTGGTGGTTTTGCAGACTCAGCAAACAGGTCCAAAACCAGAACCAAGGATTGGGTTTTCATGTCTCAGTAGGCAATGTTTACCCAACATAAGGCTGCACTTGCAAATAAACTTGTCAGACTCCAGAGCCACACAGCATCCTCAGCTTTTTGGAAGTCCTGTAGTAAAATTAGTAGGAGATTCACCAGCCTAGGCTGGCTTTAATATGTTCAATGCACAGCTCTGATACGAAAATCTTCTCTATGGCAGCCCATGGAAAGACAAATACTTGACCCCATGCCTTGCACGGGGTCCTGAGGGCTCTTGGTGATTACCAAAAGAAAAGTGCCCCCTTGCTTGGGATGCTCAACTGGAAATGATCCTTTAGAGGACACGTTTGCCATGGAATTGTGCTGGTGATGATTGATTGCAATAAAGGTATTCCTGGAGGAGTCTGTGGGATGTGATCTGTGTGTGTCAGTCTACAGCCATTTACAGTTAAATGCACTGTCCACATGTCGGGAGGTAACTTGAGTTCAGCATTCTGGTGGATGAAAAATACTGGATATTTCTACCCGACTTAAACTTTGGCTTATTTGTTGCTTGTCCTTTGACAGTGAATCAACAACGGCTTGAGCTGTAGAAATAATGTTGATGCTTGACTGCATTCTTTGTGCTCTTTTGGCCTGATCTGACAGCCCTGTGTGCACACAACTCCTGTTTGCTGCAGGAGTTTCCTACTTGGAAGGGCTGGAGGAACGGAAGGGTCATTTTTCGGATTCCTGGATGGGTACAGCAGCACACCAGAAAATTGGGGGGTTTTCTTTAACCTTAATCATCCCCTTCATCTTAATATTATTGTAGTCAGATTTTCAAGAACAACTTTCCTGTCAAAAATAATTTCTCTCCTCTTTGTAGCATTCCAACTTTTAATTTTTGTCTGGTATCACTTTTAATTACATTTTTTGCAGTTAAGCAACTGACTGTTGCAGCAGAAAATGCAGGTTGGCAGGCAATGGTTATTGTGACATATGTTTGGTATTTACAGCTTTTCCATTTGTCACAGCAGAATTTTTTTGTCATGTTTGTGCTGTGAAGTGCTGTGCGTTATGAGGTCTGGTTTAGTTAATTTTTTATTGAGGTTTGTATATATCAGATTAAGCTACACTTCCAAATACATAGTTACAAATTAAATGCTTGACCTCCTAAATGTTTTTTGGTTTCTTTCTCCAAGAAGAATCATCTTACATTTTAGTCCCTTTCAGAATCTCTTTTACATTTTCATTCTTTTTTTTGTTTAGTACTTTTTTTTGGGTTTAATTATGTGTTCTTATAGGTGAGCCTTAGAATTTGTAAGATGTTGTTCCTATGATTAATAAAAAACTCTGAAGGGATGAGTTAATCCTGCAGTTTTCTAAGTATCCCAAACTGCCTTGGGAGTCCTCAACTTGTATGGAAGCGAAGCAGCTCATCCTTGTGTAGGAAGGACATCTGTAAATTCCTCTTTTCTCTGTGTGCAAATATTCCATTGAAGGTTTTGCATGTGCAAAACCACATGAAGTTGGGAGCAGAGGGCTCTGAGACATTAAATGTGCCTTGAGAGGGGAGAGGGAGCTGTTCCAACACAGCCTTTGGATCAGTAGTTCAGAGTTAGTCATTATATTCTGAACAAGTAAAAGAAAACAAATTACGGACATTTAGAGCCCCCTCAGTAGATACTGTCAGTGTTTGCTGTGCCTGTGTGGATCCAGGGGAATATGGGAGAGGGAAACACTTCCAGGGAGGCCTTGGCTGCAGGAACAGTAACTAATTAGACAATAATGCACAAAACTATTCATATGTCTTCCTGCAAGAACCTAAAGTGCATTATTAAACTAATCTTTAAAAAAATTAATTGCATCTCAGTCTTATTTAAAACTGAGCTGGGATTTTTTTTCCTTTTCCCTTTTCTTTTTATTCCAAGTTGGTGCAGGAAAATTGCTATTAATGAAATCTGCTCTCTGGGAACTTCAATAGGCTTGTCCTTCATTAAAGCTTTGCTATTTCTCTTAAAACCTATTGATGGATGCTCAGGCCAGATACTTATCTCAAAATACACTTTGTAATTTCATCATTTCTGTTATTGTGCTTCTCTGAGACACAGAGGTCTGGGGACTTTGCAGAAAAACCCAAATAAAACCCCCAAGCTTACAGTTATATAGTATTAAAAGAAGGGTGAAGGAAGCATTGAGTGTCTTTAGGATGATGAGACATTCATTAAGATTTTTCCGCCTTCCTTTTCCTATTTTCAATCCATCTGAAGTACCATTAAAGCTTTTCAGGCAGCTTCCTGTGAGAAACCCTTTGCTGTGCTGTTTTTCTTCCTTGAAAAAAGGTGGCTGCTCTTGAGGCAGATTGTATGGATTTGGCCTGGGATTTGTATAATATCTGTGTAGAATGCATCGGTTGTTTAGGAACCTAATTCCCAATATGGTTCCCTTTTGATTAAGAACAAAGCCAGCATTTCACAGCATTATAGGAACACAGAAAAACAAGTTAATGATCTAAACCTTTTAATTCATGGTTGCTTGTCTATTTAAAGTACTTTTGATTCTGCTATAAACAGACTGGCCCCTTTTTTTGTTTAGCTTTTTTCTTTGGTTTCTTCACATTTCTTTCTTTACTGTCCATGAAATTTGGAGCTAGTTTCCTTTTCCAACTGAAGAATGAAAGGTTGTGACTACAGAGTGATACAGCGAGTAAGAAAGCGTATCCAAACTGGGCACCCATCCAGCACAGACCTCTTTGAAACCAGCTAAATTTAGGGTTGTTGAGGGTTTTTTTGTTATGTTTCTCTTTCCTTTTTTTCAGTACCTATGTTTCATTTTCGTCTTTTTGAAAGAATATGAAATTAGTTACTCTTTTGATACTTTCTTGATTTTTACATGTAGTTTAGTGTGGCTTTATTTGACATAGTTACTTGATATTTTCCTCCAGCCTTAGTTCTGCAGATGATTATTCTGCGTGTCTTTATCCATCGAGACAACAAAAGCGACCTTTTCAGGACTTCCAATTACCAACACTGTATGTGGTACTTTAGGAAAATAATTCCCTTCCAGATACTCCCTTTTTTTAAGTAGGGAATTGGAATCCAGAGCTTGTCCTTCAAATCGAACTCGAAAACTTTTCGGTGAACAAAACTGCCAGGCAAGCAGCAGCAGCAGGAATAATTTCCCTTCCATGGAAAGGAATCCTTCCTTATCCCCATATGTAAAATTAGTAGTTGGTTCTTCCACTGTAATTTATTCTTTATCTGAAACAAAGAATAATTTTTTAGATCTTTTTCTTTTATTACAAAAGAAGTTTATTATTTCTTTTTTCTTTTTTCTTTTTTTTTTTTTTGGTCTTTTTCATCTTATTTCAGGCAGATGTAGAAATGATAAATGAAGAAAAAATTCCAATAATGTGTTTTATTGCATCTCTATTCCATCAAGGTAAATTGAACAGCCAAGACACTTATAATAACTTCACAAACAACAATCCCGGGAATCCTCGACTCCTGCCGCTCCCAAGTTTGACTGTGGTGTTGCCTCTTGCTCAAATCAAGCAGCCAATGACATTAGGGACCATCACCAAACGCACAGGGTAAGTGGCACAAACCTTTCTTAGCCTTTATGATTCATGTACAAATCATTTGTGTTATTAGTGAGAATTAGTTTTATTCCGTATTTTAATTTCAGTATATGTAACTTCATGGCAGCAGAAGGGGGGTGGGAGGAAGAGGAGACTGAAAACATCAGATAAATAAATACAACCTGAAAACAAACCTCTGTAAATTCAGGAATATTCATTTGGGTGGGTCAGGAGAAGTTTTAACACCAGGAATTGGAATGAAACATAAGCAGAGCTGTATTCAATCAGAATAAAATATGGTTTTACTTTTTTTTCCAAGTTTGTTTATTTTGATTTCCAACCTTTTCAAGCAGAAATGATTTTTAACCATCAGAACTGGAAAGACAGTAAGCCAGGTTGAGCAGAAAGGCAAAACTTAATCCTGCTGTTTTCTTGACCTTATTTTTTCTCTGTTGCACTGTTCTGGACTGGGTAATTCATGTGTGGATTTCCACTCCAGAGCCAGCTGCACTTTGGTACTTCTCCTGTGCCATGATAAAGCACTTCAACATATTTGTTGGGAAAAGTTCCTCTAAACATATATATTATAAGATTTTATGAGCTTCATAAACCGTAGCAATTTTAAATTAAGTTATACTGTCCAATAGTTGATATTTTTCTCTTGCTAAACTTGAAATATTCTTTTATTGTAATTAAAGCTGCTGGGCGATGATTACATTTTTCCTCTCTCATTTTCTGGTTGTTTGAATTCCTGAATATTTTCCAGTTAAAAATATGATAGATCCATTAGTTTACAGAGCGATTTTATATTTTTAAGGAAAGTAGATTGAGCATGGCATGTGGTTGGACAAAACAATTGAGAGTCCTACAGCTTCCTAACCTTCTCCTGCATTTTGGCAAACGCAGGCACTGCCTCTCTTGCTTCAGTGCTTTCTTGCTCAAACCCTGCTCGTGAGGTGAATTTTACCTTGTGTTTCATGAACCGGGAATTATTTTTCAGGCGAGAGCTTGTGAATATTCCCTCTCTCCCTGAGTAATTCCCATATTCTGTGCTCGAGTTCAGGACATGCTGTAAAATCCCTTATTTGGGTGCCCTGGGTGTGCATGCTGACAGAAGCTGGGATGTGTGCACGTGTGTATCCATTCGTGTCTATCCAACAATCCACTCCTGCCCTTGCCGGGAATTTCACGGGGCTTGTTGAGCCAAACGTGAACCACGAACACGCAGTTGCCCCAGGCACAGAGAGAAATTCCTGAACTTCACAGATAATTGTAAATGGAACTTAAGAAACAGTGAAGAAACAGTTTGAGGGTCATGTTGAGGTTTAGCTTCCTCCACAGACACATTTCAGTTGCTTATTTTTGCCTTTTTAGTTTTCTGCTCACAGTTTAAACACAGGCGAGGGAAAAAGATTGTGCTGCTGCTCAGGTGAATTTTGGAAGCATATCTGGGTGTGATCCTGGATGAGGATGGCAAGGGAGGTGGGATCAGGGGGAGGTTATCACAAGGCAGGAAGTCACAGTTCCTCAAAGAGGGGAAATACCAAAAACTTGACTTGAAGAATATGGCCAGTGAAGGACAGAAATGTAAATGTGGGTTCCCAGAACTGGAATAGGCACTTAGAACCAGATGGGACACGGCAGAGAAAGAAATCAAAAATTCACCTGAGGGCCTGCCAGGGGAGGTAGGTGATAGGGGAGCAGTGAGGAGAAGGATTTGGAAAAAAGCTCTTGGTTTACAGTAGTAATTAATGCAAAATTCATTACAAAGGTTTCCTTAATGCTGTGGCAATACTAGCAAACCTTTCTAAAACTATTACAATTGTAATAAGTCTGCAATGTTTTATTTAATGTTTTATTCTTAAACATGTAAAACATAGTTGGAGTGTTCATATTCGTAGTTTTCCGGTAAATTATACTATTCACAAACTGTCTCTGTTTCATTTTATGTAATTTTTAAAACTAATTAAATTTAAAATGCTCAGTGAGGCTTATGTAAAGGGGAAAACAACAGTCATGGGAAATACCCTGCTGTGTAAATAGAGTTTTCATGAATGAGGATCATAATTTTCAGCAGAGCCCACGTAGCCTTGTAATGCTAAGCCGAGAGCTTCCTTCATTTGTTCTGCATCCAAAATATTTGATGAAAGTACACAAAATTAACGTGAAAACCTGTTATTTATAAAGCAGGGATTTAAGAGGAATGCCTAGGGTCCAAGAAGCCTGGCATGCCTAAAATGACCAAATTGAGACAGCAGCCTTAACTTAAACCTCCAGGGGGCAAAGCGTGTGTTTAACATATTTAACATCTGCCCTCATATTTCTGCAAACACATAGCACTGTAAGTCTGTGCAGTGTAATATTTCGACAGGACAGGGACCATCTGCCTCACTGGGAGAAGTGTAGGAGGCATGTATTACTGCAAATGGCAAAAGACAGATGTATTTACACCTACATGGTCAGCACCTCTAAGCACTGCTCCGAGGAAACAAGGCTCTTCCTTGGGAGCAGCTGCTTAACCTTGCGATTGTGCAGCGATCAGAAAAGGAGCCGGGCTCAGGATCACTCAGCTTTTACAGTCGCTGCTTAGCCGCCCTCAAAGCAAGATTCCTCTCCCGTGCTTGTGACTTTGAAAGAATTAAAAATTTAATCTGTTACAGCACATTTCTAAAAAGAAAAAGCAAGGCTAAAATACTGTATAATTAGAGGGCGGGATTTGTCCATTTTATTTGCTTTTAACATCAGTTGCTTTAATATGAAATCTTGATGAAGTCTTGTAGATTTTATTAACTAAAAGGTCGAGTTGGCGTTTGTTCTGCTGGTATCCAAGACAGCAAAATATTTTCCAGGTACTGAAAGAACTGATCAGTGCTCTTAATATCATGTGTCTGGAACAGAGCTGCAAAGCATGTCATGTTGCTTGACAGGTGGAATGGCAGTAAATTTTAAAAAAGTGTTCCCTGTAGCCCTATGGGAATGAAAGACGGAGTCTGGGATTGTGTCATGACCGTGCTGTTCATCACTGATGCCTTTTTCCCCCCTGCAAACATGCAGATTTTGGAACATGTTCTGATCAGTCACTGCTCTGAATACAAGCCCCATTGTCAGCATGAAGTATCTTGGAGCATCCCCTCCGCCTTCCATTGCTGTCCTTTCCTTCTTCCCTGCCCTCTGCTTCTTCTCTTGCTTTTTCAAGTCTCCCACTGTAATTTCCGCACCTTTGTCAAGCACTTAATTTTGTCCCTACATTTTGTCATCCCATTGACTGGCTTTCCTGTAGTTTGTGCTGTTGACACATTCTGAGGAGCAGGGAGGCTTCCCAAAGGGGCTCTAGCACTAATGAGTAAGGAAGCTTCTGATGTTTTAAAGATTAGGGGGGAATGCAAGACAGCACAAGAGCTGGATTTAATGAGTCTTTCCCTATCCCTGCCTCAGTTTCCCTCTCAAAATTTTGCTAGTAATGCTGCATTCCTTGTCAAGGCTGGTGAATGGGTTAATTCATTGCTCATTTACAAAGAGCTTATAGATTGGAAAGGGGAAGAGTTGTAGGATCCTTCTCGTTGTCTATAAAAGGCAGTGAATCAGAACATTCTAGAATTCAGCTTTGGGCCCTGCAGTAGCTCCATAAGCGTTCCTTGTGTTTGTGGAATGAGTTGTAGTTTGTTTCCAGTTGGATGAGCTGTAATGGGAATGAGGAAAAGAGAAGATACAATAATTGCCCCAAAAGAAAAACTATTGTCAAAGTTGGCTCCTGTGACAGCAGCATTTGTTTTAACTTCCTCAAGGGACATGCTCATTATATTTGTATCATACTTCACTGCCCAGTTCATCCTGGCTGGAGTGAGCAGCAGGATGGAACCTGCATTAGCTGGGTCTTGTCAAAACACAGAAATCCAGTGTGCCTTACAGGAAAGGGATAAACCTTGCTTTTTTTCCAGCCAGGAGATTTAGATAGTGTATTTTTAAACATGAAACTCTATCCTTTCTTCATCCCATCCCTCATTCCACCCTCAGTGAGGAAGGGGGAAGTAGGTAAAGTGTCTGATGCAATTTTATCATTTTAGTTTTCTATATACAGAAAGTCACTGATAACTCTTGGGTTTATTTTGTCTCAGAGAGCTTCATTTATCCCAGGGCCAGCTACTGCAGCAAGCAAAAACAAGGAGTGCAAAATCATCACGTTATGGTACAATTAATTAGGAAAAAATAACTGAAAAAGTAGAGAAAAAAAAAAGAAGTAAAGCTAAAGAATTCAGCACAGTTGTCTGAAGCCAGACATTCCCTTTCTGGCATGTCTCAGACGTGTTTTATATCACTTCCACTTTTTATATCACATTTTGGTAATAAAGCAACTGGTGTAATGATTTGTAATTGATAATAAATACAATTATTTGCTCTGAAGTTTGTTCAGATGTGACTGTTTATAAAAGGATTCTCAATATGGCAGCATAACATGATGAGGGTTAGAATAAATGCCTATTGCACAGCTTATTAAAAGCTTAAATAGTTTTATTAAACATAACAACATGAAATCAAAGTATTTCAGTTTTCAACTTGCTAAAACTCAGAGTCAGCTAAGAAACTGAGAAAATTCCATCAGAACTTTGAATGGTAAATCATCTTCATTCCATAATTTCCTTTGGAATTTCTCCCTAGCTCTGGGAAATGGGAGCCTGGGTGAGTTTTTGCCTTGGCATTGCTCTCTTGCTGTCACCGAGCACAGCCATCTGGTGCTGTCTCTTCAAGGTTGGGTTATCCTGTAATTTGTGGATTCTCTCTCTCTCTCAATTAGCATTCCATCCATATTATGTGAAGGAAATAGTGGAAAACAATTGCTTATATAAATATCATAGGGAAAAAATGGTCATCTTTAAAGAAATTAGGTCTTTTGAACAGAAAGGAGGTACTAAGTTGGTTTTCTCACACTTAAAGCATTTTAATAAGACTCTGCTGTAGTCTTAGGAAGTATAATTACATTTTCTTCATGATACAAGATTTTCTACCTGTTTCCATCCATATTCTATCCAAAACTAACCGAACAAAAGCTTCAGTTGAAGCGTGGATCCACCTGGGCCAATTTGTAGTTAAAATAAAGAGAATTTGTTAATTTGCAAGTATAATCAGGTCAATATAGTATGTTGTGGAAAAAGAAAAAGCCTGTGTTATTTTTTGAAATGTTTAATGGGCTCAGCTAAGTGTCATTTGCCTGATGTTTGCAGACAGAGCAACTGAGGCAGAGAAGAAAAAATAGTGCCAAAACATCAATGATCATCATTTAGAAATTGAATTCTAAACTCTCAGGCAGATCCGACCACTCTCCAATGACTCTTCAAATTTACACTCAATACATTCTAGGTTTTAAATTATGTTGGCTTTGGGTTATGCAGGAGATTTAGCTTTCAATTAAATATTTAAGCAGTGCAGTAGTGCTGGACATCTTCTAGACTGGCCTTTGACTCAGGGACTGGATGTGCTGACTTTATAGGAGATCATTCAGTTCAGACAATTTAATTGGGTTTTACCACTGTTCAAAGATGATATATTAGGTCTAGAAGGGTGGTTGGTTCTACCAAATGAACTCTGTCCCCAAAATTGTTAATCAAACATTAATTAAATACAGAAAGTTAAAGGCTAGTCCCTTATATGGGGCTCAAAAATGTTTTTGCCCTATAGTACTAATTAAAAATAGGGGTTTTTTCTGTAATACTCTATTCTTTATTGGATTTTTGCATCTTTGCATGTTGAAGAATGTACGTCTTAGGTTTGTATCTTCACGTGAGTGTTTTTTTGAGAGGATCCCTTCATTCATTGATGTTATGCTCATGTCAGATTTAGTTCACTGAATTATTTTTTATCAGGCTGGTGTCCTTTTAATTGTGTGGGTCTATGGCTGAGTGCTTTATACATCCTTCAGTGCTGGACCTGTTCAGGTAATTCATTGCCTTGTTTCACCTGTTTCAACTACCTAGAACTTATCGCTGAGTCAGAATATGAAAAGAAAACTGAACCACTGGCATTTACAAAATCAATTATTCGGAGATTTTGTGGATGATGTTACTTTCCAAATGAGACTCAAAGAAGCCTTGAGCATGTGAGCTCTAAATTTGCCTCCTGTTGCTCCTTTCCAGATTTTATGCAAATGTCTCTACAGCAATGGCTTTTTAAAGGGAGATATCCATTAAAAATGCCCTTGGATTAATGGGTTAAAAACTATCCACTGTGCAAAAATACTTGAACAAAACGTAAAATCAAATCGTGGTGTAACTTGTTGGGTGGCCAAAAGCACTCAGCTCTAGATCTGGTGATTTGAGCATCAAATACATTTGAAGTAAGTTAGGCCTCTCTTTCCTGCATCTGTGCAAGCTTTTAAAGGGGGGAAGATTTCTGGGTTATACAGTTGAATTTCCTGGTGTGTTTCTGTCCTAGCAAAAGGCTGAGTAATTGTCCCTAAAAGGTTGTGATTGCACCTGTTGGTTTTATTTGACCTCCTCTCAGTAACTTTGTAAAACTGCCCCACTCGGCCCTTCCGTGTTCCATGGAAAACCCCCAGCTATGATTGATTTCAATGCTAATTCCCTTTTCCTGTCAATTCTGACTTCAGTATCTGCTGCAGCCTCAGCTTTGGCAGCAGATTGGAGGCGGGGGCCCTGAGCTGTGCCTAACCCGAGCTCTAACTCTGAGCCCAGCTTGCACCGATGCCCCCCCGTGTGTCCCAGCATGCGGAGCCCTCCTGCCAGCTCCCACCTCCGGGGCTGTGCCCTGGGCAGAGCTGCTCCCCTGGCAGGGCCTCAGCTCCTCCAGGGTATCAGCAAGGGTTCTAACAAGAATTTGTTCACTTTCTGCATAAATCTTAATAGCATGATATACAGTGTACTTGTTGGGA
Source organism: Coloeus monedula (assembly GCF_965178545.1). Classification (NCBI taxonomy): domain Eukaryota; kingdom Metazoa; phylum Chordata; class Aves; order Passeriformes; family Corvidae; genus Coloeus; species Coloeus monedula. Next base: position 9,091,755 of record NC_138800.1, on the reverse strand, counting down.
ATTGAGTTCTCATCTAATTTCTGTGCATTTTTCCCCTTTACGTGAAGACCTTACCTGTTTGGAGCAGGATGTTTTTCCATAAAAGCTCCTTGGTGAGTTCCCAGTTCAAACCCAGCATGCCTATACTCCATTTGCTGTCCTTGCTGAAGATAACTCTGTGCTTTGACTTTTTAATTTTGGATTAATTTTTTGTTTTCATTTGTTTACCTGCATGGCTGATCCATAGGTTTCCACCTACATAATTTCACTTTTAAACTATGGATGCGTGTTCACCAGCAAGCATTGCAAGGAAATGAATTCACTGTTTTTTTTTCTTTTTTTTACATTTGAGAGTGCATTTAATTTTTAAGTAGCAGGGAAGTTGAAAAAATAAATTACTTCTAAGTGGGCAGAAATGATTACAATGTTTTTCCATACAAGCCTCTTTTTTTTTTTTTTTCCTATATTGCTTCCTTTATTATTGTAGCACTAAGTTGCTTACAGACAGAAAACATCGATGATGACCTCTGAAAAATAAGCCAGATTAGCAGTGAGTAGGCAGTAAAGTACTGCAGTGAGAGGTGAAGCAGTAAAATGGGCACTGAAAAAAAAAAAGAAAAGCTGATTACTTTGGAGAAAAAAATCACAGAATGGTCTGGGGTGAAAGGGACCTTCAAGATCATCTCATTCCAACATGGGAAACAGTTCCCTTAAAATTGGGGTATTTGAAATAAAAGGAGGCTTCATTTTAACGTGAAAAATTGCTGCATATTATAAGAGCAAAAGAAAGTTTGAACAAGTTTCTTGATGTTGGAGCTTGGTTCAGTATTTGGGCAGCGCTGCATCACCTCAGTCACCACTTTGTAATGGGATTGGGTTTAGGTGCTAGAAGTTTTGGATAATAAGAATGGAGGAAGTAGGAACATCTTAGAAAATTTTAAAACTTCCAGCTAGGAGTTTTTTGGGGGTTGGGTTTTGGAGGTTTTTTTTGTGGGTTTGGGATTTTCTCTCTGTTTTCAATTTTGCTGAGGATATCTATTAACTATGCCCACCAGTATCTTTTAGAATATTTGTACGTGGCTCTTGGTTTTGTTCTAGATGTTGGCTCCACATGTATCACCCTCAATGGCTCTATCAAAATACTCTCTTCAGGAAAAGAACTCATTAAGAGCTTTGTAGGACACAGAATTCCTAGAGAAAGGCTGATGAGGGATATGGGAGCTGTACCAGGAGAAGCAAAGGCCACTGAAGGAAGGAAGGGGACTTTGCCTTATTCCTGGAGAATTTCTAATTCCTGAAGTACCTCCCTAAGAACCATTTCTAAATGTAGTTTATGATGCACCAGAGAGTTTTGCCTGATGGTGATCTAAGAAGTGCAAAGGCTTTGGAGGAAGAGTTTTGGCAGTGGATTGTCTGAGCAAAGGCTGTGTGGGTCACCCCTGCAAGAAGCAGGAGACGTCAACCAGAAATTATTTTAGACTGAAGCAAGATTAAAAGGCCGAGATTAAAGAGGGGAATATATGAAATAGGCTCCAAAATTGTTGCCTGTCTTTCACAAGACTCTTTTGTGGTTTGTTTAATGCCAGTGCTAGCTCAAAAGTATGGTCCTTACTAGTCTACAGAGAAATTAGGATAAAAAACAAACTTTGGGTGAGGGAAGAAATCATGTTGTTTCCATTAAGGTCTTAATGAGACCTACAATTCTGTAGACAAAATGAATGTTGATTTGACAGCTAAGTGCCTGGTGAATAAAGGATCCTACCATTGCTTTTCGTGCTTTTTCTTGCTTTATTCATAATCTGACAACTGGAAACATATTTGTTTTCGTGTTTTAGGCACAATGATAAATTAATTAAAATGTATGGACTTAGAGACAGATTTTTTTTTTGTAATTTTATGTGCAATTGCAAATTTCATGCAATATTTTTCTCCTGATACTTTTGTGGCTGCGTGTGTAGTCAGGATGAAACTTTTTCTTTCAGCAGTCATAGATGTTTCCATTTCAGTGGGTTTAGTGTGGAATAAGTGCTTTTATTTTTATGAATCTCTCATATTTGGAGCCTGTTTGTTGGGAATATAAAATCAGTGTGATTCTCAGTCTTTGCAGACTGGTACTATTTGACTATATATATTTGAATATATAATAAGGCAGTTCCTTCATATCATATATATGCAATTTATTTATTGTTTTAAATCATGTCACTTGTTTGACAATGAATTTAAAGATACATTTAAGAGCCAGAAGAATTTTATGAGACATAAAGCTCCATCATAAACTGTGCAACCTCTGGTTTTCATAATACTTTGAAAGTATTAATTCTTTCCAGTAAAATCATAATTAAAATGTAAACTAGTTAAAATATTGTAACTATTTAGTATTTTTACAAAGAGCTAACACAATGCATTTCCAGAGATTATGGCAGTTTGATGTGTTACAAAGTCAAGAAGTGGGAGCTGTGAATAGTTTCAGTAGGTCTTAATCTCTTCTTACTGTGTTGGCAACATGAAAGAACTCACATGCTGAGCTCAGTCTCTTCATTGCTTTTTAAGTACTGACAAAGTGATGTCTTAATTTTCTTCTTTAGTTTCCTCCCTTCTCCTTTTGTGCCATTGCAGTAGAAAATGTCAGTTGGCCACGTCTGCATATACATCTCAGTGCTCCTACATTTAAAATAGAAATAATCCTCCAAAGTTATGTTAGAGAATTTAATAATAATACAAATTTCCCCAGATACATTGTATTCCTGATACAGATTTCTGCACAGATCTAATTGGGGTAAAACTACTGCCGTGTCTCGCTGAATTCCAGGTGGAGTAGATCCAGAGAGGAGAAAGCAAACTGCCTTTTCATCCTCCTGATGTCTTAAATACAGTGCTGTTGTTCCTAATTTTTGAAAGAAATGAAGAGTGAAATTATAATGGGGAATGTTTGGTCCCAGTTGCTTCACTGTCTGCTGGTTTGAACGTTGACTCCCAACAATCTGAATTTCTTCCTGCATCCCTTGTCAGGAAAACTATGGTACAATCTTTTGGAAGTTACTATATTATGAAGATATTTTTAAAGTAACTGTTTTTAAAAGTGAGGCCAAATGTGCCTAAATTTCAGCTCTTGGAATAATTTATGAAGTGCTGACAAGCCAAGAGCAAGGAAAGAGCAGGAGTTCATAGCAGAAACAAGTCATTCACCACCTACCTTCAACATTATTGTTTAGTTATCATTTATAAAGCTGAGAGGGTGTTTGCATCTGCAGAGTAATGTGAATTTATAGTTTCCAAGTTGTTAAAATATCACAATGACATGTAAAGATATTTTTCTAATGGCATTACTGTTACTGAAAATAACTGGGCTTTGGAGGTTTGCTGAAGGAATGAAATTTGAGTTGGAATGTATTGATGAAAACTCAGGAATGGAGTAAAATGATGATCAAATGAAAGATTCCTCAGTTACAAGAGAGTTCAGAATAGACTTGTTGACATCTCATCAGTATTTTCAGAAATCTTTCCAAACCAATAGGATGCACAAGTCTTTTTTGTTTGTTTGCTTGTCTTTGTTTGCTAGCAGGGCTGAGTTTAACCACATGAGTAATCGTGTTTTACAAGGGCTGCTCTTTCTGTCTACAAAACATCGTCCTCGAAGGGAAAAGCTTTTGGCACTGAAACCAACATTTAAGTGCTTGCCTTGATAGATGTACATCCTAAAGACAAGATGTAAATAGAACTGAGCTTAGACCATTTCCTCTAAGGCTGTTTATAATTGTATTTGGTCGTACACAGGTCTTGGGACTCAGAGTGTGGAGAACTCTGGAAAAATGTGTTGAGTCCCAGGTTCACTTCTGCTTCAAGGCTTGAAGTCAGTTCTGTCCCTGTAGAAGTTTACTCCAGTTTGTAGCTGAGAATAGCATTTGCTTCCAATTTTTTTCCCATTTTAAATTACTTCATTAACCTCGAAAAATCATTTTAATAACCTCAGACTGTGTTGAGTAAAAATTGAGAATATTAAGAATATTAGGATAGTACAGAAAGATTCTTTTGTCAAGAGGAAGTGAATATGTCTGAGTCATACCTGTGCCCTTGGTTTGCTTTGTAGGGGTTGATGGGTGACACTGTCCTGAACAATCTTCTATATTAAACCAAATCATTTACTGATTGAAGTATAGATCAGTAAGCAGCACAACTCTCATTCGTGGATACATTTATATTTTCATTTCTGAAGGAATAGGAGTGTGTGAATACTTGGAAAGTGAGAGCTAAAATAATTCTCAATATACAATTTGATTAAAAATACTGTTTCTGTGGCAGATGATCATTTTGAAGTGAAAGAAATCTGTTCTGATTTTTTATTAGTAGCTAATAAACACTTGTTAGTTAACACAATCTCAATTTGAATATTCTAATACAGAGTGTGATGTGCCACTGCAAGCAAGGGAATACATTTATAGTCAGGAACTTTTTGGAACACAGATTTCTGACCCAGTCATCTGTAGCTGGAGGTTTAACAGTTGGATATTAAATGCTTTGTGGTGGTTCAATACCAGAGTTACCGACTGTAAATTCCAACTGCTCTTCTGGGACATTCCAGCTTCTCCCTCATGTACGAGCTTCAGCTCTGATCCACATCCATGGAAGTTTGTCTGAACCTTTCCATGGATTCTGGTCATTGTGATGGAATTCCTTTGGAAAGAGTTTTTTTGTTTTAATTTCTAATTGATACATGTGACTGTAGGCTTGCCATGTGTGTGATCTGTTAGTATAAATTAAATATCATAACTCTACAGTGTTTTAATTGATTTCTTCTATTTAAAAATATTCTTCTAGTGCTGAATTCCATTGTAATACTTGCACTCCTTTGTTTGCACATAAATATATGCACACACACTTCTCAGAACTGGAAATTGTTATGTAAAAACCAGGTTAATGGGATGGTCGAATCACAGGCTGAAATTGTGTGGTAACAGGAAATTAGGAGAAGAAAAATGGAAAGGAGGGATGGGTAGGAAGAGAAGGGAGCAGTGAAATAGAGTAGAGAGAAAAATATGAAAAAATTTGATTAAATGGACTAGAACAAGGGGAAGATGAAAGAGGAATCTTGTGTGGGTTTCTCAAACAGCTTTTCTCTTAAAGAAAGGGTGAAATCCTGATTTAATGAAATGAGGCATGGACAGTGCTCTAACCATAGTTTTGAGCTTCTGCAGAGCAGAATGTTATGTTCCTGCAGGTGCCTGTGAGGAGAAAGACAGGGTGTCTCAATAAACATCCTCACACACCCCTGGATCTGCTCCATGCTCATCGTGGGGTCAAGGCAGAGTGTCTTAATCTGCTTTTCCATGATAGAATTCCTGGTGTGTTCTAACACGTGGCTCATGAGTGTGTGCATCGTTTCTTTGCCCTGTACCCTCTGCATGTCATTCCCTCCCTCCCTTTGTCACACATATCCCCTGGTTATTCCTTTGGAAAAGACAAGGAAATATCAACCACCTGAAATGACTGACCCAAAATCTGTATTTTCATTCCCAAGGGATTTAGGATTTCTTTGTATTTACTTCAAAAGTTGTTTCTGTTGAATGCAAATATGCAATATTGGGTCTTTTAAACAATTAATTCTCCGTTATTGAGCCAGTGCCTTCCTCAAGTTAATGAGTTCAGTATTCCAGGGGAGTTTGGGACCTGTTATTGGAAAACACTGAGCATCTGTAAATCCTGCTGGCCCTTCTGGGAACTGCAGATATTCACCATTTCTGAAGTAATATCTTTAAATTGCTGTTAAGCAAGGGATATTTTTATTTTTTGAGAATTAACTTACGTAATTTTATTTTGTTCTTTCTTTAAAGCAAATCCAAACCAGCTCCACAGATTTCACCCAGTAAGTCTGTGGGAGGGGAGTTTTGTGTTGCTGCAGTCTTTGGATCTTCAAGGTCATGGTTTGCCAACAATTCTGGTCTCAAACGAGAAAAAGGTTGGTACCTTACAGGATTAGGATTTGCATTTAAACTTAAATTCTTATTTTATGACGGGTCCTGAGCAATTGGTGCTTGTTTGTGGATTTTGTTCTTTAAACTCAGTGACAGTGGAGATTTTTAGGAACATGCTTGGGGTGCTTTTGGTAAAATTTACAAGAAATTTTAATAAGTGAAATGAAGAATTGATCTTTTATTATGATGCAGTGACAGAAACCCAACTTTGATTTTCAGTCCAAAGGTACTGTGTGAAGTGGCACTGAAAAAATTGTGAGATAAAGATGAAATGCCTTTGCTAAAGCAATTGTACAACATATGTTTGGGAATGTGTAATCACCTGAGTACAACTTGGTGAGAAATTTGTTCCACCTTCTCTTGTATGAGATATTCATACAATTGTGTGAAAATTATGTGTTTTGTACCATTTTTTCTTTGTCTCTCCAGCCCTTTCACTTCTTTTAAATCACATTTTTAGCTGCAAGCAAGAGACTTAAAAGAACACAGTCTGCTATTTCTGCAAAAGCTTTTTCTGTTCCTGCTGTGTTGTTGCAATGAGATTTTCTCTCTCTTTGCCCCCAGATCAGTCCAAGCAGTTTGTGGTGGAGTCGTTGTACATCATCAGCTGCTACGGGAGCCTGGTGGAGCACGTCCTGGAGCCGCGGCCGCTCAGCACCGCGCCCAAGATCAGCGATGACACCCCGCTGGAGATGGTCACCTGCCCCAGGGCCAGCTGGACTTTGGTTAGGTACCTCATTCCTGGGACTTTTCCTTCCTTTTGTCCACAGAATGCTCATGATCTTTCTTTTTGAACGATCTTTTTGCGTCGTGATTGTCACGCATTTAAAGACTCTTAAAGTTCTGCATTGAAGGAGAGAAATTCAAGCCTTCCTTTCCATACAGTTCTGTCACTGTCCATGTCCCTCAATGAGAACTAAGCATTTAAATCCTTCTCTACATGTGGAACTACATGAACATGTCTATGAATCAATAGAGATCCTTAGTAATTGGAGATTTTAAATGATCAGGTTGTAATTTTCTTTTTATATAAGGATTAGAAACAATTATTTTGGTAGTGTTGAAGTAAAGAATTCTGGTGTGAGACATGAGCAAGGTTCCCCCAGTGAAGGATTGTGAGTTATCCTGTGAGCAGCTGAAGGTACCATTTCTTAAGACAGTAGAAGAAATTATTCCTGACATGTGGAAGAAAGTAAAGAAAAATTGATGAGAAAGTGTTGTCAGTGCTTTTGACGTTTTAAAATATTTTTCTATTGATTTTTCTTGGCTCCTACCTTCCTTAGTGCTGCTTATGGCTGGACTGGAGTGATCAATACTTGATTTACCCAGCTATTTAGGAATGGCCCACCCTAATTAAAATTACAACACAGACTTCAGGACCATTATTGTTGAAATGAGTAGGTTGTAATGGAATTGAAAATTCTAATTGGATCAATAATCCATAACTTTACACAGCTTTATTTTCACAGTTTGGAAATGCTCAATGACTTTACAGGATGGAAGCAGTGCTAGTTAACTGAACAAAAAAGTTCCCCAGTTTCTCTTGTGTGTTTATATAACGTCAGCATGACATACAATGGTCCTGAACATATTTACCAACTTAATCTAAACCTCCTTCCTGGGGTTTTTTACGCAATCCCTGCTGCAGTCAACAACCAAGTATTGTCTTTGCCTCACAATCTGCACGATTTGGCCCTGCTGCTCCACTGCCTGTGGTGGATTGCAGTGTTTGAACAAGCTAATTTAAATAATTACAAACATTTTGTGAGCTTGTATAGATAATTGCATGTGATGACAGAAACACTGATTTACATTCTCTGTATTAGCTTAAATATTAATAGTCTTGTGTTTTACCTCAGAACTCCTCAGTGGAATGAACTCCAACCACCATTTAATGCAAACCATCCACTGCTCCTGGCTGCAGATGCTGTGCAGTACTACCAGTATCTTCTGGCTGGCTGTGAGTAGCTGACAACTTCTTGTCTTGTCTCATGTGCACGTTTTAAGCAGAGGGTGACTTTCTGAGTTGATTTTTCAGCCAATTTCAGTGTATGTTCAACCCCAGAGTAGGGCTGTGTGTAACTGTGTTGGTAAGGGTAGAGCAGTGAATGTAGTGTTGGGACTTCTGACATGAAGCAGAGTTGTGAGGCTGTGGGAGTGCTTGGCTGGCCTTGAGAGTGACCCACCAGGTCCCATGAAATCTTCAGGGTTTCCTCACCTCATTCCTCCTCACCCTTTTAGCCATTTCCTCCTGTGAATTCCATACTCAGTGACAAGCGAGTGCATCTGCATTTCCCCTCTCCCTGGGAACTCCTGGTTGCTGGGCTCCTTCCAGCCAGTCTCAGACAGCTGCTTCCCTCAGGAGCCTTGGCACTGCTTCCAGGGATGGTTGCCCACCTGCCTGTGTCTTGCCCAGCCACATCATTCCCAGAGAGCAAATACTTCATGGCATGGCTCATTCAGAAACATTTATACACCTATAGCTATATATATATGGTGTATCTATATTATATAGAGATACAAACCCATGTAGTTTATAATGGTTTCATAGAAAAATGAGTATTTATCTTTTATTTGACAGTAAGACTACTAACAGTGAGGAGCAAGTTCTGTCTAGGATCAAAGTGATGTAGCAGTTGAAGTCTCACAAGGGAACAACTCCTGGCATCTGTCAGGGTACTCCTTGGGAAACAAAAGCCTGTGCACAGTTGTCAGTGCAGGCAGTGTTGTGTGACAGGGGCATTTCAAATGCACCAAGTGGCCATGTGGGACAGGAGGCACTTTGGATGGGACTGGTAAAAGGGGCGCTGGTGCCAGATTGGATCTGTTGCTTCTACCTGCCCATCTGCTGCATCTGAGTGTTATGGAAACCTGCAAGGTTGGAGTCTTCCTTCTTCCTTGCTGCATAGAAAATTGGGATAAAACTCAAAAGGTACAAAAGAAAATGAAAAAGTAATTAGTAGTGCACAGCACCATTAGATTTGCATTTTGGCTTGGTTTTTTTGCTAGTTTCCTGCCTTGTTTCACTTGTATCCCACATAGTGAAATCAAGGATAGATGGAGCTCATTTTGTGTATTTTATTAACAATTTATTAACAGCTCAGATAGTGTTACCCAGTACAGTAGACACGTGTGTACAAATACACATTTTAAATGGTTTAGTACTGAAAACTTTTTAAAGAAAGAAGAATAAATGGTAGCTAAGTTCCAACAATTAATGAACTTGTGTTACTTGACTTCTAAGACTTTTAATTCAGGTTTTAATTCACGCAATAGGAATTCTTTAAGCTGGATGTGAAATGGAAAGAAGAATAAAATGATAACCACTAAAGACAGAAGAGTATCTAGAGGACAGTGCAGATGGCAATAACAGAGAAATTTGTGTCTGATAGTCTTTGAAGTTTTATTTGTTTTCTGGATTTATTCAGTCTGAAGCTCCTCAGTGAAGTCCCTGCAAACATGGACTCAAAGCAACTTTCCCACAAAAGGCACCTGTTAAAGAGCTGCTAAGCCCAGCTCCGTGGCTCTGCTTACCTGCAGCTCTGCCCTGGGCTGGCTTTAGCTGCAGCCTGGGTTTGCCGTGCTCTTGCCCCCGTCGGGGACTTTAATTGCCAGCAAATGGCTAAGTCAGGGCTGAGGGGGGCTGTTCCATCTGTCTGCCACGTCAGTGCTGAGAGGAGCCGTGGCGCCGTTCCAGGGTCACTATTTGTATCTGTCTCTCGGAGGTAGAATGCAGCAGTTTCTCTCCGTTTCTGTATAGCATTTCTGCCAATTGTTTGGCTCCATTAAGTGTGCAGGGGAAATAAAAGCCTGAATGACCAAGTCACAAGGGGGTATGGATAGACCCTTTCTTTGTCCACACTCAGAACATTGCATTAGGTCTCATTATCCATTTATAATAAGTGACCTTTGCCCCCTGGGTCATTGAAAAACCCTCAGTGTGCTTTTTAGCACAGAGTACCTCTGTCAGCAGCCGGGCAGAACAATGAGACGTCTGGCGGGCTGCTTCGAGGGCTGCATGGCCAGGTTTTCATAAATAAGAGGTTTGATGCCAAAACACAGGGCCAAAATCTTCCTTAGTCTTTGAAAAATGTAAACCAGCCTGGTGACTTCTTGTGTTAAACAGAGAATATTCCAAAAAATCCTGCGATAGGTTATTGACACATGGTTCAGCTTTTAATATTTTAAAAGAATCTGAAAGTTTTATTTGCTGCTAGAAAGGAACAAGGAACCATTGTTGGAAGAAATGTTCTGTACAACAAGTGTCCAAGACCTCTATCCCAAGGGTATTTATAAGTGGATCAGCACAGCTGTTTCCTTGCTTTGAGGTCATCTGTGACATCTGCTGTAGAAACCTGCATCAGTGTGTGCAGCTCATGTTTACCTGAGCACATTATCACAGCTCAGGCTGCTGCACAGGTGAGAAAGTGGGAAGCAAGGGATTTACAGCTTTCTGTAAGTTCATGGCTTGAAAGTGAACTTGTATGGTAAATTCCACAACCTGCTGGCCTGCTGGTCAGTATCCTGCTCTAAGCTTTGCAGTTGGTCAGAGAGACTATAACCAGTCCTGAGAGCTCCTTCTGACAGAGCAGATTCTAGGCTCACTGTTGTTCCCACAAGTTCATCCCACAAACCCCTGGATTAATTACAATCCTCAGGTTTTCAGTGCTGGGTGTTAGGCATCAGATATTTCTCTACACTCCCCACTTTCAGTACCCAATATTCTACCTTATTTGTGTCTCTGATATTCCCTCTGTATTCTCCTGTGTCCTGAGCACATATAAATCTAACCACAACAGAAGGAAATCTCACTTTTTTTTCTTCCTAGATGTTTTTGCTATAACATAAATACCATCGTGCAGTGTAGTTCAACTGTCCTAGCAGAGCTGGCAGTGGGAGGAGAGTCATGCAAGGCACTGCACAGGAGGGTTTTGGTGTCCACAGAACTTGCAATATAAAAGCTTTCTCTGGAGAATTGCCAAGTTTTGTCGTTACTTGCTCTTTAAATCCTGCTTTCTTCCTGCCATTTGGTACTTAGGAATTAAGGTGCTTTTGGTTGTATAAACTCTTGAGGATGCTGTTAAGATGTGCCTTCCATGTCCATGACAATTCCCTGGTTGTGTTCAGGTTTCTTTCAAATGAATTCTTTCCTCTCTTTTAGCAGGACCTGAGGTTTTTGCACATTTGATTGACTTACCCCTTGTTTCCTTTGTGTGACTTCTGTACCTTTCACATGTTTTTTGCATGTTTGAGTTTACACAGACAATGTTCATGGCACACAATGGAATTGCCATGGAAATAGGTGACTTTGCATTACCAGAAAGTCTAACATCCTCATTTCATATTTATTTCCTTTCTTCCTTATTTCTCCACTTTGAATTCACTTTTCCATTGCACAGTAGATGCAATATCTGAAACATGACCAATTAACACATTAGTGAATAAACCTCCTAAAATTGACCAAAAACTGCCCCAAAAAGATATTGAATAGATTGAGATCTGATTTTAATCCTCTGGCTCTGCAAAAGGCACCTTCACATTCCAGGCAAGAGTTTTGGCTCATCAGGACCAATTCCATGGACAGGGCCTGCAGTTGTCAAAAGTGGGCCAGTGACAAGAATTAATATATTAACTGGTGTGCAGTACTCTGACAAATTGCTTACTAAATACATCAAAATTGATTGGGCATTCTGTGTTTAAATTGACAAATGACTGCATTAGGGGAAGGAGGGAAATCCATTAATTACAGCTGCCCTCAACCATAGGAAATGTAATCGTATAAATATAGATTTTGTTAAAACAAAAGTCTGTACTTTACTCTGTGTTGCTGGTAAGTGTACTTGCACCTCTTTGCTATTAAACCTGCAATAGGAGGTTTTGAAGACAGATCTTTGCAATTGGCTTTTAAATAATCAAAGAGCATTTCTGTTGTGTTAAAAGGAATGATGCAGTGTTTCTGCATCCCACTCTGGCCGCTTCTGGAAATTGTTTCTCTCTCAGAAAAATGGACCTGTAGCTGAGGCTTCTGCTGTCTCATTAATTGTTTATTCTAAATGCAATGTAATTTGTATTCCAAGATGTGAGGATTCAAACCAGCACTCTGTATTCTCCTTCCTTGTTCCTGTACTGCTCTCCAAGTCATACTTGCAGGGCTGTTACATTTTTCTGAGTAAGAATTTGCACTTGTGTTAGGCCTGAAGATATAATCAGTTTTATAGGCTTCGTTAAGGGATTCTTGAAAAGATTAAGGCCTGTATTTATAGCTGCCTTTGACTTTTGGCTGTTACAACAGATTTTCATTTCATTTCTGGACCAAGTGTTGCACAGATCTTGTGTTTCACTGAAAATGGCTTTCATTAGAAGTCCAATTTAGTGACTGTCCGTTGTCTTCAAAGGGAGGGGGTGAGCCTTTCCTTACTGTTTGTTTGGGTTAAATGATAACAACATTTATACAGATAATCTCTGTAGCTCTGACATCATGTTTGCACTTCCTGCTCCCTCTAATGAAAGCTGTGCACCCTGGGCAAGACTTCTGTCTCCAAGCAGCATTGTGGTTGTTTATGGCCTATTTTATATTCCTTTCATACATTCCATTGACAGAAATAAAAATTACATCCACAGAGCTAGTGAGTATTGTGGAAAGTCTTGAGGGTAAGATGGAGAGTGTATTAAATAACTGTGAATATGTGCTGTGAACACAGACGCTGTGAAAACCCAGCTGTGATGCCTGGAATCACAGCCAAGGAGTGCCACAGGAGGAATCTGGACATTCTGGTCCTCCAGCCCTTCTCTGTGCACAGCAGAGCGTGGTGCTGGTCTGGTGACAGGTGAATGAACTGGGACTGATAATCACATTAGGTGTTGTACCTCTTCCCTTCTCCTTGCATTCTTTTGAGTGTGCATCTTTAATAGTGGATTTGCCATCTCTGGGATGGAGGAATGTAGGTGACGGTGCATCCCTTATTATACATGTAACTCTGGCGTGTTACATGTAGGGGAGGCCAGAGCTGCTCTGCCTCTGGGTATGTTCAATGTCTGTCACAACGAGCTGGGTTTCAAACAGTAAAACTGATCAAAAGCAGAGCCTGTGCAGTAACAACAATTACTCTGTCGTGTAGTTACGAGGTGTTCAAAGCCTTTCTGCTCTGGCTCTGTGGCAGGGCCACGCTCAAACAGGAGTTTGGGGCAGTTTCAGTTGCTCCATTCCAGTGTCTCTGATAGGCTTTGCTGGTTCTGCACTTGGCCAGTTGAACATGACCCATTTCTGGAGTCCATCCTTATCCAAACCAAGCTCTGACCTTGCCCTGAAGTGGGGGAGTTTTACCTGAGCTCACCTGAGCTGCCATGGGGTGCAGCCACAGCGGGGCTGGAACAAACCATGGGATGTGGGTAAACAATTCCACCTGCCTCATTTTCCTGTGCTGATCATGTGAATGGTGCCCAAACTCCTGCCCTTCAGCTGATCCCAGTGCCACAGGTGAGGGCCGTGCCACAAAGTTGTGTCTGTTGAGTGCTACAGGGTTAAAACTGCCAGAGAATCCATTTTCTAGATTCCCACTTTGCCATTTTATTCTTTCTACCTGATGTTGCCTCTAGTCAGTAAATAATTTTCATTAAATTCTACTTTATTATAGCCATGTAATAAAAGAATGAAACATATTCTTAAAAGAACTTCCTGGGACTCTTCATCAGTGGTCTCGAAAGAGTTGTGCAGATGTCCTGTAAAAATCCATATCCTTGGGGAAAAATTCATAATTCCTTGAAATTTCGAAGAGAGAAATGAGTTTCAGATTTTCCTATGCAGGAAAATGAGTTTTAGGATTTCAGAAAATTAATTCTCAAGTGTTTATTTTGACTCAGGTATTCTTTCTCTATATATATTACATGGAAATGCAGGTATCTGTGTGAGCATATAAGTGATAATGTAAGTGATACTGGTAAAATACATTCTAGAAGAATTTTGGTGATTTAAAATTTGGAATTTTTTACTGCATTTAAAACTGTTGCCGACCTTAAATATGTATGTTATAAATATAATATAACATAAGAAAGATAATACTAAATATAATATAATAAATATGTATGTTATCTAATACATATATATGTATGTATGGGGATTTTTATGACTAAGGTTACAATATTCCTGGAGAAGACTGATTCCAAGCAGGCATTTCTCATACAGAATGTGTTTGGGTTTTTCTGGCAATAGTCACAAACTGTGAAAATGGAATTTTTGAGTTTGCTTCTTACACTTGGAGGCGTGACAGATTGCAGGTTAATCTGCATCCCCTTCCTCTTCCAGAAAAGGTGTTTCTAATGAAATTGAGTCCATGGTATTTTTGTAAGGGAAAACTACCTTGCCCTAAAACTGTAGCCTGCACTTTCTGCTCCCTGCAGGAACCAGAACTGAGAAAGGAAGCAAATTTAATTTCTGACTGAGCACGGAGTGATTGGGGTGAATAGGAGCGGGGCAGATGCATCACTGCATGAGCAGTGGAGTAAATCACGATACATTCTCCAGCCATAATTGCTATTTGTGAAATAATAAAGATGCAGATGAACTCTGTAAGGTGTATTGGCTGCTGGGAATGTGTCTGTTGAGGTTCTGATGCAGAGACACACCTGGGCCTGTGCATGGCTTCATCAGGTTACCCGCAGCTCGCCCGCCCTAATATGTGTTTTATAAACCGACCGCTGGAAACAGCGCTGGCACAGCAACTCAAATGCTTTCAGATGTGTACAAACAACAATAATGAACAAGGGCACATGCTGAAATGGTTCTTTCCTCCTCTTCCATGGTCATCTGGAAGTCCTTAGAGCGGGGTCCGTGAGCACGCAGGGGTCAGTTTTCAAAGCAGCGTACGGGGATTTTGCCGCGCGCCGCCCATTGCCGTTAATGGGAGTCAAACGGGTAAATCCCCACGCACCGCTTTGAAAATTTACTACTAAGCCTCTTGACTTCTCACTACATACTTTGATTGTAACAGTAATCCATGGTTAACATAATTTTCCCGACAATAATGTCAAACATACTTTTGAAGTCGGTGAATTATAGAAATAGTTACCTTTTCCATAATTCTTTAAAGATGGCCATCAGATGGATTTCACTGTGGGTTTGTGCAGTTGAAATTATTCTTTAACTCAGAAAAGAATATATTTGTTCTGTTTTGGTGCAGAACTGATTGTCTGCTCACAGTCTGAGTGTTGAGCAGCTTTAAGGTGCTCCATACTGGGAATAATACCAGGTTCTAGCTCTGCCCAGCTTTAAAAGCGCGTCGTACTTGACTGGCTTCCTAAGGGAACTTTGGAAATGGAAGCTGCAGTTAAGCACAAGGAATGCGTACCAGTCTTGCAGGAGTAATGGTGAGGTCTAAACACCTCAGCAGCACCTTTTTTGGGGAAAAAAAATCCAGGCTGTTGACTATCAGACCAGTGTGAGTAATGAGCAAGTAAAGCAGTCATCAAAAAAAAAAAAAACAAAAAACCACTAAGAAGAATTCAGCTCCTGATTGCAGACCTACCTATACCTTTATTAAAGTGCTGATACAGAGAGTGGATGGTCCATAAAGCACCTAATAAACTGTGGGCAATACACAAATAATGAATGAATCCAGCTCTAATCAATTGGTGGTGTGAAATAACTGTCAGTCTGGCTAAACTCCTGATTTATAGTGCTTTTTTAAGCTCAATTTTATTATTTTTCTGCATGTAAGAATCTCAGAAAGTCCTAACAGCAAAAAAAAAAAAGCAAGGAGTAGTTCTGGGTAAAAGAGGATATTTTAATTTGCGTGCCATGCTCCTGTAGGAGTTTACAAGCTGAAAACTGCATTAAAACCAGAACTTTATTCAGTAACATGCAGCCACAAGAAAAATTACATTGAGCATATCTCCAGCCTACAGACAGTTTATTGTTAACATGGCTGTGAGTGTTCTGCCCAAAATGAAAACCTGGCCTTCGCTTTGTTGTCACACTTGAGCAGAGGTAGAGCCAGAGGCACAGAGCACCAGCTCTGACACAAACCCACGAAGCACGTGTTGGATGTGACCTACACAGCTGTGGGACACCAGTACCAACCCCTGACAGAGGTGAAATCTCATCTCTAACAGGGAAGAAAGGTGAGTGTGGTGAATTGACAGTGTCTGCATGCAGACCTAAACCAGAACCATCACAGTCTGTTGGTAATGCCATGGAACAAATGCATGAAGGAAATCATTCAAATTGTGGAGCTGAATTCCAGCACGAGGAGCCCTGAAGTTTGTTGACAAGCATGTGATTACCTCAGGTCTCTAGACCACCTAGATGTAACTGAGGAACCAGAGAAAAAGCTTCAAAATCAGGTGTTAGGGTGGGATTTTTATGCAAACAAGGGATATGTCATTTTTATCCTGTGTACCTGTTCACCGCAGACATGACTAGAGACTGAATGGGTTAGTCAAGAGTACATTGTCCTGTTTCTACTGCATTTTAGAAACTTATTTGACATTATGAATGTTAATTATATTAAATTATAATTATGGAAATGGAAAAGGCAAGCTCTCTGGGTGTCTGCAGGCATGTGCACGGCAGGCAGCACCAAACAAACAGGCTTTGTAGTGCTCAGATGCCTTTGTTTGCTCTTAATTTGGACAAACATCCAGCCCTTAGAGAAGAGCACATTGGGAATTTCATATATAACTCTCAATTAAACTGAATTGTGCAAAGCTTATTTCTATAAATGAGAAAATTAAAACCTTTTGGTTCAAGAAGTACACAAAACTAAGTAAAACTAATGATTTATTGTTCCCAAATTAAAGCCATAAGTGCACACACTACAGTTGAGCTGTAGTAGTTCTTTGTTCCAACACTTTTATGCTGCTGAAAGATGACAATTTATAATCTTTGAAGGAAGATTTGTCTTAGCTTTAGGTATTTATTGTATAATTAGCCCATCCATGAACAAACCCAGTGTGTGTTAATTCCTATATTCCTCCAATGTGTATTTATCTAGGCCTTGGTCGTGTGGCAGGAATGTCTATGCAAATCATTTGAGATTAATACAAACTGTTTGTTTTCTTTACTTGTCAGTAAATATCATGGAGAAGTTTCTAAACAATGAGGGGTTTTTTCATACTTATTCATGGAACTGTGTGAATCAGGTCCTGGAATTCCAGAGAGATACCAGCTCTGCTGTATTTCAGCCTTTGCTTTGGCTTGTGTTGAAACTTGTGTCTCCACAGTCCCTCCTGTGCAGTTTTCCTGGCACTAACAATTATCATACAAATAACTTCATTTGTAATGGGGTTTTTTTCAGAGATAATCTTTCTTCAGTATAGTGGTAACATCAGTCCTGTAAGTGCAGAGAAGGCAGG
Source organism: Coloeus monedula (assembly GCF_965178545.1). Lineage (NCBI taxonomy): Eukaryota > Metazoa > Chordata > Aves > Passeriformes > Corvidae > Coloeus > Coloeus monedula. The sequence continues at coordinate 9,074,458 of NC_138800.1, read as the reverse complement.
CTGTAAGCTTTTCACTGGAAGGAGGACAGAGAGTAAAGGTGCCATTATTACTTTTGAGCAGCTCAAAGATGCTTTTTGCCCCTTGCTAAATATTGATGGCAAAACTCTGATTTTTGCTATAGGTGTCAGTCCAGTTTTTCAGAAGTGTCCTTGAATATTTATTTTTGGATTTGTAATAATGCCTTGATAAGCAGACTGCAGAAACTCATGTCCTGTCATACTGCACAGACAGAAGTTGTATGTTTTAATTCTCACCTTAGATTTTTAGTAAACACTCATTTTCTTTGTACTTTTTCACTTCATGTTTGTGTATTTCTAGATTAAACAAACTCAGTTGCAGTCTCATATTTGATGTGTTTGTTCCAGATGTTGGTGTAAGAACAGAAAAAGTCAAAGTTGGCATAGCTCAGACACAAAGCATTGAATTGATTATTTTACCTTATTAAAGGTACAAACCACCTGCAATTGCAGTAAAATATCTCTGTGCAGCCAAGGCTTTCTTGCTCCTGCTCTGTCTGCTCCATTTGTGACTTTTCCCAATGAAAGAGAAATTACAGGAGAACCAGTCAAAACCACTACTTGCTACAAAGCTTTGCAAGAGTTGGAATTTTATTATTTGTTATCCTGCATGGTTGGGAAATTCCTCAGAAGCTGAAAATACTCTGTGTTGGAGCATCAGAATAACCTCGCTGATGGATGAGAGTCTGTTGTAATTTCCAGTGTGAGTTCAGATTTTCAAAGAATTAAGCTGGAAGATAAAAGATTACTCCTGAGCTCAAATTCCTGGAAATGTCCTTGCAGGCTTAAATTAATCTTGTCTTGGAACTTGATACCGATGTGAGAGGTGTGTGACCCAGAAATGGAGGAAAAAGGGGCTTTGCATTTTTACACCGTGTTTGTTCCTATAACTTCAAGGGCATTTTTAACTTGGAAAAATATGACCATAAATATGTGTGTAACAAGCAGCACACCGATGGCAGATCTCCAGCAAGGATCTCTTGTCTTATAAGGTCACTTCTCCCAGCACACTGCACATTCCCACTGGGAAGGGTGGGAGTAGGGCCAGTGGTGAGCTGGGACTGGCATTACAGATCCCCGTACCCCAGCCAGCCCCTCTAAACGCTGCTTTTGTGATAGGTGTGGCACAGAAATGCTGGTTTATTAAACAGCCAAATAAATGACTGAGGGCTGACCTCAGCTGAGGCTTTATCACTGTTGCCCTGCTGGTGAACTCTCAGGCTGAGCTTTTCCATGGAATTCAGCATTTCATCACTTCTGGGTGGAAAGAGTTAATGCTGCGCTCGGAAGCTGCGCGGAAATGCAAGACCTGGGCAAGGCTCTGATTCCTCAGGGAAAGGCTTTCAGTGTAGCACCAAAACTAATCATTTGTTCAGCTTTTTAGTTGTTTTTTCAAATTTCTTTCTCACTGTAAAGCCATCTTGAATCTCCAGTAAAATGTAAAAGTATTCCACAAGGGAGAAATACAGTGACCAAGCAGGGGGGATGCTGCTCCCTGGGCTGTGTTTTTGCAGCTTCCCTAATCTTGACAGCTCTGGTAGTTGCCCCTGGGATAGAAAGAACAAAAAAAATTCAGAACAGTCCATAAAGTTCCCGTTGGTTTGAAAGCAAAACCATCTGCTGGAGCCATGAAGTTTGTTAGGGAGTTCAATAACAGGAAAGTCTGCAATTGATCAGCTGTGCTCTCTGAAACAGGCAGGAGTTGTTTGAACACCTCCAGGGATGGTAACTCCACCGCTTCCCTGGGCAGCCTGTTCCAATGCTTTACCATTCTTTTTCAGTGAAGAAATTTTTCCTAATATCCAACCTGAGCTTCCTTTTTAAGAATGTGTTCTAATTCATCTGGCACTTTGAATAATTCTGGAATAAGTTGGGTCCTGAGCTGAATTTGAGAGTGCAGGTTTGAGAATATGGACACTGTGATCCAGAGGTATGAGAAATGGCTCTGTAGCTTCAGGTACTGACATACACAAAACTGGATGGAAATCCCTTTATTCCATGGAGTGTATGGATTTATGCAAAGCTGGTTACGTTACAGAGGCGCCATTCTATATTTATGGCTACCATTGTGTCTGCTTTGCCATTAAAACTCCAATTATTGGGGGTTTATTACATGGCTGTAAAAATCTGTAGTGGTTGGAAGCTTGACATATAAAGGTCAACCCTACAATAACAGAGTTTTTAAAAATTTTGCAGGAATATAAAAATATTTCAGTATTTTAAGAACTTCAGGTTAAAAGAAGAAGAGCCAATGGGTTACCCTGGTGGCTGTATGGATACATCCAAGTCAAAGAGCAGGAATCTTTTCAACCTTCTAATGTCAATATTTGAGCTCTTTCTGTGCTTCCAGAAAATCAATTGCCACAGATTTAGGAAAACATATACATTGCTGTGCCATTAACTTATTTTAAAAGCTGTTGGGTTTTTTTTTTAATAAAGCATTTAACAGTAAATCTGATTTTTAATTTTCTGGGGTTTTTTTCAGTGGTGCCACCGGGGAGCCCTGGGCCCATCACCCGGCACGAGTCCTACGACAGCTTGGCCTCCGACCACAGCGGGCAGGAGGATGAGGAGTGGCTGTCACAGGTATGCCTTGGGGGGGTTTCAGCTCAGGAAAAGAGGAATGGGAGCCACTGGGAGTAAAATTCACAACTTTTCCTCCAAGTGGGAAGTAAACGTCCAATAGCCTGGGTATTGCTGTGTGTGAAACTGACTCCACTCCTGAGTGGGGTGTGAATCTGCTGGTGTCAAAGCAGATGAAGCCCCATCATTCCTGACTCAATCCCATCCCTGGGAAGCTCAGCACAAAGTGGGAAATTTCAGCTGGCAACAGCAAGTTACCTGTCTTCCTTTTTCTCCTGGTATGGTCCTTTTTGGGCAGGGATGAAGGAAGTTGGCAGGATGATGGTGTCTTTTGGGTGGTGGCCTGTGACTCCCTGCATCTGAACATAAACATGGGACAGTAGCTGGTTGACTTCCTTCCTTCCCTGGTTACCATTTCCAGCTGATAATTGCTTTGCCTTATGGCCAGATATAAATACTATATGGCTTTAGAACTGTCCTGCTTGGTGGAGGACTTTTACATGAGGTCAAATCTTTGTCTTTTTATCCAGTCTTGCTCTGTCTCAGTCAATGAAGCTTCTCTGTAAGAACTCAGTAAATACTTGACCATTTGGCTCAAAACAGAACTTCAGTGTAAGAGTGTAGGTCATGAATAATACACTGAGAATTAGTTCCTGTTAGAAATGAAAGGTTAGAGTTAAATAAATAAACAAAATTTACAAATGCTCTGGATTTGCCAAAGCAATTACAAGGTACCTGATCCATGGAATTCACCCTGACAAATTAGGTGGGTTTCCTCTGGTTTAAGAACAATGTTGTTATGGGAGTGATGCATTAAATGTGTTGCTGGGGTGTATGGCATAAATATGAAATATTTATGGCTGGGATTTGCTTCTCCCACTGGTGAATAAATCATACACAGCTTTTTCCTAAAATGAGAGGTTAGGTTTCCACATGGACCTGTCCAGGAGGAGCATTCACTGGGGAATCCAGTCATGTGAATTTACTTACCTGTCTGAGGTTCCAGATGTGGCTGCACATTGAGGTATCTCATTTATTTGGGCTATGTCTGATTTCTCAGAGCACAAAGATGATGAAACTTCTCAGTCAGGGTAGTCAACCGGAATTTTATTTCTGAACTCTTTGGGACCAGATTTTACCTGTAGTTTTCCACCTCTCCAGGACTGTTTGGAGGTACTTGCATGTTTTACTGTTCTGGTGAAACCTCAGGAAAAAGAGATTATAGTAAACCCACTTTATGGGTGCTTGTTTATTAACAATTCTTGAAGATAAAAGATGTCAACAGAACTTAGACTGCTTGAACTTCACCACATCCATCCCTCTAGAAGAGCAAATATATTTATAAAGGGGAAAAAAACCATCCCAGGTGATGTCACAGAACACAGATAACTCCAAGAATGCTCCTGGAATGTTTAATTCTTGCTGAGAGCAGGAGTGATGATAGCCCTTGGAGCACGGTAATGCTGGCGTTCTCTGAGCAAGCCACTTCAGATTAAGCCTAAAGTGCATGGATGTTTTTCAGAATTAAAGTGTTGTTATCAACAGTAACAGCAAGCAGTGAAAAAACACCACCCTTCACTTCAACTTTTCAATTAGAACAGTGGGTAATGTGTGCTGTCAGTGGGAAGTAGATACAATATGTTTGTCCTGCACACGACAGGAGAGTGAATAGGAACATCTGGCCATAGCCTCAGTAAAATTGCAGAGGCATCTGTTTACCTCTCGGCTCTGTGACACTGATGGTTTCAAGCTTAAAATACACAGATTACTTTATCTGTGGCCTAATTTACACTGCTACATAAAAGCTACTTGCCTCAGAAACGGCTGCAGCCAAGCTGAGTTAGGCTGAGCTAAATGCAAAGATGGAAATAGAGCTGTGTAGGCTGTGGTTGTTGTCTGACATTAGCAGAGAACTGACATCATCCAGGGTTTCAAATTGCTTCTTAAAGATGGAGAATCACTACTAGTATACATCTGTATACCTACACAAAAATCTGTTTTCATGAATTCCCTCGCTAAATTGCATTTCTGCTGTGAAGCTGATTGTTGTTTTAGCAGAAATTGATAGGAATTCAATAGTCTATTTTCTATTTTAAAAGTATGAGTTCACCAGAGCTTAATATTTTTATTCTGTGTTTCTTTTTTCTGATTTTTAAAAGCTCTTTTTGATTTTTAGTATTGTCTTGCACGGTCTTTCCAGCTTTAATGATTCTATTCTCTGATTACAGAAGTTCTATGCTTTGTTTACCCTTTTATTTACAAGGCCCAATTTTCCTGAGCACAAACAGCCTACTTCCATTGAATTGTCAGAATTTTGGTTAAATTGGTGTATTTGTGTGGACCCCGTGTGTGGCACATCCACGGTTGTGTTCCTCTGCTGAGCGTGACCTGGGCTCATCCCAGCGCTCTCCCCATCACTCTTGGTTATGGATCTTGTGCTTCTCACAAGATGCTCTGTGCCAGCCCTCTCCTCACATTTGCCAACAGGAATTAGGAGCTGTGATTTGAAATCCAGTTCTCACTGTATCCATGGGAAACAGTTTAAGGTGTGAACTTTCACAAAGCAGCTGTAACAAAGCAGGAACGAGCTCTCTGGAAGCGCATCCCTCACCCTGCTCAGGATGGGGGATGTCTGGGGGATGTGGGCTCTTGGTTCCTCTCTGTTCCATGCAGACTCAGGCAGAAATGTGTTCCCTGTTGGCCATAGCCTTTGAGTTTTGGGGTGCATTTCATCCTGGCAAGGGGAGGAAACAACAGGATCAGGTGAAGTGGTGGCCAGGATGAAGCGTTGATCTTCAGAACAATTTAAGAACTGCGGTTCAGTGTCCTGAGACTGGTGGTTCACAAGCTTTCAAGTCTCTGCAAGAAGCTCTTGGCTTTGGCTAAAGTATCCATTCCCTAGCAAAGACATCCCGAATTTTCCCTTGTTAAACATTCCTCCAAACACCCTGGCTCAGAACACTCTTTTCACTTGGGAGCAGCAGTATTCCAGGAGCCCAGTGTACTGAAGGAGCCATTCATTATATGAAGTTGCAGCTTTGCATTCATCATTTCCGATATCCCCTTCCCACAGGTGGAAATCGTGACTCACACTGGGCCTCATCGACGCCTGTGGATGGGCCCTCAGTTCCAGTTCAAAACCATCCACCCCTCAGGCCAAACCACCGTCATCTCCTCCAGCTCCTCCGTGCTGCAGTCGCACGGGCCCAGCGACACCCCGCAGCCTCTCCTGGACTTCGACACAGATGATCTTGATCTCAACAGCCTCAGGTAAAAACAAAACCCATTTCCCAGCTGTCTCACATTTGTTGTGTGCAGAACTTGCCTCCTGCCACATGTGTGGGATGTGTCACAGTTTTCATCAGGCTTGTCCAGAGGAAAGTCTTGGAAGAGTGTGTGACGCACCAACGAGAAAAATCCATCCAGGCCAAGCAGCTCAGATTCCTTTTGCTGCCCCTTCTTGGGCACGCGACAGGGAAAGATAGAACAAAGTCTGGTGGCCTTGCTCAGTGTCCTCTTGCTTTTCACAGTTTCTGTATTGCTTAATAAATTCATTTTCTCAGACGTGAGTGGGAGCTTTATGCCATCAGTTTAGACAGCGGTCAGTGTGTTGGAACAGTAAGTGAAATTCTGGAATATTTTCCTCCTCCCTGTTTTTTTTCTTTTCCCATTCCTTTTCTTCCTTCCTTGTACTTCTTTTTAATGTATTTAATTCATCTGGTTTTGGACATTGGCTGATTTGGAATTGGGGGCAGGGGGTGGGCCTAAGGAAGGGAAAGGAAGGAGTGGGTTTATATTTACTGGTGATTTGTAGAAGAGATTTATGCTCCAAGTGTTTGTCTCCTGCCCAGTAACTCCGGATTTAACAAGTTTCCATGCTCCTGACTCTGCATGTGATTTGAAGTCCAAAGTTCTGTGGTAGGGACTTGGATTGTTTGGGACTGTATCTGAAACTCTTAGGAGTAAAGCAAGAGAGATGGATAATATGACTAATCCCATTAAAAGTGGGCAGATTGTCCTTGGACTGAAAGTCCATGGGTTTGAAATGTGTGATTTCTCCTTGTGTGTAATTGCTGCCACGAGTAAGGATATAGCTGTCAAATATTTGATTTTTTTATTATATATGTGTATACATGTGCAGAAAGAAAGTAGAAATAAAAAGAAATAAAACAGATCTATGTTACAAAAGGAATCAACAGTTACAAATGGGTCTTTAAAAGGCTGCTGTTGAGGAGGGTGATAGAGGCTTTTTAACCAGTTTGAGTAGGGTGAGGTTGTTCCTGTGAGGCTCCCTGAGAGTTCCCATCTGAGCCATCCTTTGGGAATACCCACTTTGTGTAAGTCTCTGGGTGGATTATCCCCATCTCAGCTGCACCAGGTGAGGGAAGTTTTCAACAGCTTTCAAGCCATTTCCCATTTAAACTGCTGCTTGTCTCAGCAGATTCAGGTTGGGGTGGGATTGGGCCCTGCTGAGGTGGCCAGGTGCTGACTGTGTCTCGTTGCCAGGATCCAGCCGGTGCGCTCGGAGCCCGTCAGTATGCCGGGGTCACCACGGCCCGCCGCCGACCGCAGGGGAGTCTCCACAGTCATCGATGCTACTTCAGGTAGGAACACCTTCCTTTGCTGTTTCACATTTGTGTCCATCAGTCTGGGCTTTTGTTTTGGCTGGTAACATGTTTGCTAATCATTGCCATAAAGGTTGTCCTGGTTTTCAGCTGCACCAATGGGGTAAGTGTTATCTTATACAAATACTCAATCCTATGATAATGATGATTTTTTCCTCCCCTTACCACTCAAATGTGAAGTCACAGCGTTGTGGTAAGATCTGGACACACTATTTATGTAAAGTTTAACATGAGCTATAGAATGCTACAAACTGCCTAAACTAAAAAGCAGAACATTGACAAATACTAACACTGAAATGCTTTTATTAATGAATGCCTAAAGCATAGAATATTACAGTTCCATCTCATTTATAAAGTAGCTTTCATTGAAATGTAATCATAAATGTAATTGATTTCTGTGAACAGTCAGGACAACAGGAGAGTTTATCTAATGTTTGTGTAACAGGCACATTTTCACTGCTCTGCTCTGAGAAGAGTGTGTAGATTTAATACCACAGTGGTTGTGTTAATATCAACAGAGTAATAGATTTACTATAAAGTTCTCTTTTCCCCTCAGTGCTGGGGAATAGCCTGTCTAAAGAAACAAGGGCAGCAGAGCTTTATGTTCCAGTGCAGCTGTACAGCGTCTGAGGGTCCACACAGCAGGATTTTGTCAAATAAAATCTCTCACAAGTAGAATTATTAAACACACAGCATTAGTCAAACAGTCAAGAGGAGAGGATTTTAATCTTTAGCGATTTGAAAATCCCTGGAGACTCCTGATTGGATTGAGGTTAAACTGTAAAAAGAGACAGTCACACATACAGAAAGGGGTTTCTGAAGGTTGGTTTAAAGAGAGTTAAAATAAAAGCTCCTGTTTCAGACTCTGTTTGCTGTTTGATAGAAATGCTGAGTCCAAGATACTTCATTGTTTGCCAAATGAATTTATTTGGGTATTACAGGATATTTCATGTATGTGTTTATAACAGAGTTCAATAGTAACCACGTTTACTTTGGCTATTGAGAATTGTCCTTATAAATTCAATTTTCAGATATTTAAAAGTTGTTAAATTAATTCCTGTTGGGCTTAGACAAACATCTGATGCTGGTTATTGAAAGGGAATTTTGTTTGGTTTACTATATGACAAAGTAACTTTGAAAATAATTGTGTGATACAGAAGAAAATATCAATGCATCATAAGTTATAATTATTGTAATTATATAAGTTATAATAAGTTATGATTATTTTTTTGGCCTAGTTCACCTATGCTTATTGCTCCTAAAAGGTTACAAGTTGGAATCACAGGAGTGCTCAGGCTTTGTATGTGACACTTGAGATTCAGAGTGATTAATGGCAGAGCTGTGCCTCATTATCAGCTGATACAGAGATACCAGGGTGGGGATTTTTCCCTCCTGTGTAGGAGCAGTGCCTTCACCTGTAACAGGGATGTGCAATAATTCTGAAATGTGACCATTCTTTGACTGTAGCACTTCCTAAAGCTGTGTTACTCCATCTACAACAGAAACAATGGACGCACAGGACTGTGCCTCTTCCATGCTAAACAACTTCTCCTGGGGTGTGGATGGGGCTCTAATATGAACTGACTCATGTGAATGTGATGAAGCCCCATTTGTAATGCCTTTAGCATGTGTGTCCATATTAAAATTGCCAGAATTCATTGTATACATTGTTAGGACACTGAAAATGTATTTACTGTACAGCAGTGACTCAGTTTGGTTATAACACCTCATAAGTTTCTTATAAACAATACGTGGGTTTTGTTAGGGACATGATGATGGCAGTGTTTTATTTACTTCACCCAGACAGGTTGGGTTGGAATTTATTTTTGATTCAGGGATTTAGCATCTCTTTGCAGGTTTTGTATTGCTTGAGCCTCCCTCTTTCCTTTCCCATGCAGAACTTAGGGGTTCAAATTCTAGATTGTGTGATGGTGTGAGTTGTTACAGAGTAAAGGAGACACAAGTTAAAAACACACTCTGTGTTTGGAGATTTCAAGCTGTTCTTGTAGCAGGGCCCAGCAAAGGAAAGAAGAGTATTTTATGCTTATTTTCTTCTCTTTCTGCCTCTGAGATGTGCAGAAAACTCCATTAATCTCAGCTGTGGATGGGAAGGGTTTGGTTTTAAATACCACTCATGTACAGCATTGGGTTTTTTACAGCATTGGATTTTCCAGTCCACCACTTCAAGTATTCTCATTTCCTGCTCTTCCCACAGCATGCCCTACATGGCTGATGTTCTTTATAGAAAAGGCATTTTTAGGTTTGAAGGATTTTTAAGTAGGTCATAAATTTTTCCTGCCTGAGCTGAACCAGGAAGTGATTGTTCAGCTCTGGCCCTACACTGGAGCCTGTTGAGCTCTATGAAGATGCTTATCTGGAGGTTTGATTGCCTGTTGCTTGGAGATGCAACCCGTGTGGCGCCTCTGCTTATCCGACTCATCACTTCTCCTTCCTATCAAAAGACTTCAAGTACATGTTTATCATCTGCCATTATCCTTCTGCCATTCTCAATAGCTTCCTTCCTTCTCCCCCGTTGGTGACAATTCTGTTGTTGCATTTAATAAGCAGTTTGTTTGCTTTTTTTTAAGCGTGCATCTGTAAAACTGTGGTGTACTAAGGACAGTCTCCTAAGATCATTTGCAAAAGTCTTCATTTAAAAAGTGCAAAACTCTCATACTGTTATCAATAATGAAAATTTGCAATGGCATTCTCAAGGTGGATGGCTGAATCTGTAAAGATTGCTTGGATATATTTTACAAATGTGTATTTCAATATGGTTCTCTCAGTTCAAAATTCTCCTAAGACACTCTTCTTTGGTTTATTTTTTCAAGAAAAATCTGCAAAGATTCCGTCACCTAAAGCTACTGGACATTTGTCCCTCAATGCACACATTTTAGTCATATGCATCATAGAGAGAACATGCCCTCAAGGATTAAATGCACTGAAATTCCAGATGCTGTTCCAGATCGGCAATTGGAAATGTTAAAGGGACAACAGTGAGTTTAAATCTTTGTAAAGCAGGAAGCCTTTGGTGATAATGCAGCAGCAGAACCACTGTACAGGTAGGAGCTGCTTGCTGTGTGTAGGTGTCCATCCTTCCCAAGGCTGTCCTCAGGCTGTGGGCTTGGCTTTGACACCGGTGGGTTAAGTCTTAGTAACTCAGGTTCCATTTAAGACTTTATTAGAGCCCAGAGATGAAAGAGAAACCTTAAAGAGTCCTCCTGTGTGCAGGAGATGCTGCAGCTGAAGGTCACGCTCTTTACACACCAAAACCACCCAGGCACCTCTCTGAATTTTCATTCTATAACCTGTGGAGGAATGGCACACATCATATATATTACATACCTTAAAAATTAAACCTGGTAGAACTCTCTGAATAATGAATGATGCAGAAATTAAAGGTGCAGGAAGGTTGGGATATCTGTACAGTCAACCCTGAGCTTTCAGAGCTAGAAAACCTCTAGAGAAAGGATTTTGCAGCAGTTGCTGGTCAGTGAGTTTGCCCACACAGTGTGGGTACATTGAGTGTACACACAAGTGTTTCCCTTCAGCTTCACCCCAGGTGTGGGCTCAGGCTCTCAGGTGTGCTCAGTGACTCACTTCTGCTCATTTAAGAGAAGTGGCTGCATCTGTGTGTCTGGCTATGGAAAGCCTTGTTTGTTCCCTCACACAAAGGGGTTTTGGACACTTACCCATCAGCCAAGTAATGATTTGGTTGCATTGCTAGTGGAGGATGAGAACACTGACGGAGAAATTGTCTGATCTCTTTTTTGCATCAACCTCTTCCTTTCCTGCTGGGAGGAGATCACAGAATAGAATCATAAATCTGTTTCTTTCTTGCTTAGGAAAAAGGCAGAAATTGAGTGGGAAGGATTTCAGTGAACTGCGGCATTATTTAATGAATAAAATTAATTTTGTAGAAGAAAAAGATCCTGAGGATTTTTTTCATCTTTGCTTGTGTGTGGGGTGGGGGGAGCCTTAATGTTCTCAACTGAAACCTGGAAAGTGCTGTGCTGCTGGGGGATGCACACATCATTTTTTAATGAAGATTGTTTATTACTGTTGTATGAAACTCTGACAATACTGAGCTCTCTTCTGGTTACTTCAATCAATGCCCACTTAAAATCAGCTTGTAATTTAGTACTTCCCTTTCTTTTGTGTGTGACTGGCTGGTCGTGGACAGAGAGCTCTGCCTGCAGAGGGTTTAATGAACAGAATTGACTGTGGTTTTGTGGGGGAGGGAGTTGTCCTTTTATTGTTCATCACCACACCTGTGAGGCAGGGACCACGGGACGAATTTTTACTGTCCAGCACTGCTCTCACTTGGAATTTAATAAACACTTCTGCTGTCACACCTTAAACCATCTGAGCTCCTTTCTGTTGTATGCACGATCAAATATTTATTCCCAAACGCTGTACACCACAAAGTGCTGCCTCGGAGTAGTGGAGATCAGTTATTCAGGTAGTAAAGATGTGTGAATGCAGCTGGCAGATGAAGTCACCAACATTGTGAATTCCCAGGCTGTCCCTGCTGCCACAGGCAATAAGTGCCAGGCTGAGCTGGGGCTGGGTTCCCATTCCAGGAGCTCCGGTGTCACGGCTGCTCGAGCTGCCCTGCTTGAGTGGAGCCAGCCAGGGCTGCAGAGAGATGAAATCAATCCGGGCTGCAGTCCTTGACCTGAACCTGTAATTACCTGCATGGGATAAAGGTGGTTTGTTGTGGCAGATAGAGATTGCACTCAGGGCTGCAGAGTATAATGCTGAGCTTTGAAGGCAAGGAGGGGGTTTGGCCCCTGGGCTGTTCTTCACAGCAATTGAGAGGTTTTAATAATGGGCAGAGAACAAGCTGCTCTTAGGGGGCATCACCTGTTCAGTAACACAAAAACACCGACCCAGCACTGCTTGGTTTGCAGTTATGTGTCCTGTCAGCTTAAACTTACATGAGTTTAAGTTATGGTTCTTTCCTGGAATAACTTCTGTGCTGATCCTGTTAATATATCTATTTGAAATGCTTATTATGTTACCTATTTGCATAACATTTTATGCATTATTTCTGTGACTAGTGACAGCATGTGGGATATCTCAAGTATCTTTGTTTCCTCAGTGCAGAAGCACACACTCACATGTGCTCCTGCTCTCTCCATCCAGCTCATCTGCCTTGCTAAGTGTGTGTGTGCATGAGCTGCATAATGCAAAATTCTGGTACTTAGAATGTTTTCAACTTGATTTATTTAATCTAATTTGAGAAAATGTTATCTGATGATTTTTGAAGAGAGCCTTAAGACAGAACTGACTCCAACAGGCTCCAAGATGCCCATGCAGTGTACATGATTACATCTAGAAACAGCTATGCCCTATAGACTGGGGAGATGTGAGGAGAAATTAAAATGACCTGACACTACTGACTGGGCACTTGCTGCTGGATCATTGCCTGGACTGGGAAAAGACTCAGCTGCAGGGATACATGGAGTAGCATTAATGTCTTGAAACACTGGTGGGTGTTTTCTGGAGGCAGGAGAAGTACACTGGAGAGGACAAGCATGGGAGCAGTGAGTGAAAGGCAGCAGAATCATTAGATACTGATTTAATTTTCCACCCTGTGATGATTGTGGGTGGTTTAGTCAGTTGCAGAGATGGGAGCTCACTCCCCACAGCACAACGTGGTGATGTGGAGTAGCTTTACCCTGCAAGGGACAGAGGAGACTCCTCACCCCCGTTTGCCTCTGGTACAGCTGAGCAGTCTAATAGTGATTGAAGCAGTTGATCTCTTCTAAGATGGTTGTGTTTCAAAACAAGTCTGTATCAGCTTCAAAAAATGGTGCTACATGTGTCTGATTTCACTGGTGAAAGTGAAAAATCAGCAATTTCTAGAGCCTGCTGTGCTGGGTGGAATTTGACTTCAAGCAGTTGAGGTTCCTGGAGGTGCTGCTCTCCTTGTTCATCTCCCCCATGTGATTTTTGGCCCAGCAGTTCCTCTGTTGATGTCACAGCTCCCTGAAAGCTGAACTGTGACGTCCCCAGTGTCAGAACCAAATCCAAGGCAATGGGGTTTTTCCTCACATAGGAAGATAAGTTGCAGTGGGGCCCCCAGGGGCCCTGATAATGGTCACTGGCACAGTGCTGCTGCTCCCAGACAGTTGTTCTTGTGTCACACAACCTGCCTGACGTGTGTACAGGGCTCCATTAATGCAGCCTCTGCAGTGTCTCATGCTTAAGTGTGAGCTACTAACTTCCAGTTGGGGAAGCCACCTTCAGTTCATGTCAGCTGAAAAATAGCAGTAGACTGGAGCATGGTCTAAGCACAGAAATGCCTTGGGCTTATTTAGGGGAAAAAAAATAATCTTATTATCCTGGGTATTTTTCACTAGTTAACAAAACCTCCTTCTTAATATGAGATTCTTATGTGCCCCTTAATTATCTTTCATTAACAGCTGTTAATGTGGTGTGTAGGTAGCTTTAAAGCTCTGAATAAGTGGGAAGTGTTGATTCTAATCATATCTGACACCACAATCTTCTGTGGAACAACACATGAGCTGAGATTCCCGATGGGCTCCTGTAGGATACAATATTTATTATAGCTGGAGATCTAAGAGCTCCCAGCTACTGTTAAACTTACAAGAGATCCAGAAACCTCAGTGTCTGTACTTGTGTTTTGAGAGATTGCACAGAAATAACACACCACTGGTATTTGCAGGCAGTGTGTGCATTGACATTTCTGCTCTTTTCCTACCCTGCTTAAAGGAATCGTTTTGCAAATCTTTATATTTTTATAAGCTTGTAACATATTCTAAGCTCATCTATTAATCTGGACTGCTTAAAATGGGCTTAAAATGGATGTGCAAGTTAAAAGAAGAGTATTTGAATTTTGGAGTCAGTTTTGTTTCAGGGAAAGCTTCATTTGTAACCAGCTTATAATAGAAACATCCTTATTTAGTGATTTCACTAAATTAGGATTTATCTTTTGAAGTACTTGCTCACCATTTCCCATGTTTGCTTTGGAAAACATCTAAATATGCCTCATTATTTCTTGTTGCCACTTTGGCCTGCAGTCTGTGTTAGATGTTAAGGGTTTCAGCTATCAGGATTCTGGTTCTGATCCTCTTGAGATCCTCCAGCTTGTCCTCCCCTCTTTTCAGGAGGTGTTCCAGAACATCAGCCCTTGTCCTCAGGGCTCTGCAGACTCTTCCTTTTGTCTTTCCTCCTGCTGTTATTTCCAATGTAATATCAGCATAAGCACTTATTTTCACCACTGTTAGTCCAAAAAGAGCAGGTTTTAACAATTGTCTGTTATTATAAGGTGTAATAGGGATAAGTGAGCAGAAGTGTGGATTTAGGTGTGTGACACATATAACTGAGCTATTTGGTGTGATAAATTAGCCATTTAGGCATTTCATCTACTCTAAGGTGGAGTTTAGCCCTTGAGAGTGTTCCAATCACAGCCTCCTCACCCTGGCTACTCGCTGGAGTAAAGATGTTCTCTGCTGGGAATAAATATTTTTATCTAAGTTGAAATACAGCCTGTTGGTGCTTACTTGTGTATATATTTTATTGCCTCGGTGACGTAAGGGGTAAAGAAACAGATGGAAAATATTTTGTTTTCCTTAATTATCCAACACTGTGGGATACCCATTGGCTTGGAGCTCTGGCTCCTCCCCTGCCTTGGACTCCATCCCTGGCATCACCCCAGCCAGATTTTAATAGTTCTTTATCTGCTGCTTGCACTGCTTTTAACTTTCACTTTTTATTACAACTCAGGCTAAATTGGGTGCTGGTTACTGCTCCAGCTCTGGTTGGAGAGCTCCGAAAAGCCAAAGCTGGTGCCAGCAAGTGGCTGCTGCAGAGAGCAGGGGGTGGGAGCACGGGGTGAAAGGAGTCCCTGATTGTCACCATCCTCCTCCTCAGCTGCTCTTGTGTGCAAGGAAAGTCCCCAAGGTCCCAACCTCCAGCTGTGGGGCTTTTATTCCTGCTTGGAACAGCCCACCTGGGACTCACCTCCTTCCAAAAGGAACGTGGAGTCTCCGAGGGAGCGTGTGAAGCCAAGCCCTCCATGTGTGCATAAACCTGGTGCTGAGCCCCTTGTGAAGGTGAAAACAAGCAGGGCAGTCAGCAAATGACAGAAAACAGGTTTGGGATTATTGGCATCATTATCCTGGGATTTCTCTCCAGGTGAGAGGTGGTCCCTGAGCCCTGGTGCCTCGAGTCTCTGCTCGGTGCGGGCCTGGAAAATGGAGCAGTGGGAAAGCAAAAGGTGCTGATAGGAACAACATATGGTTTTTGCTGGAGTTTGGCCACAGATTTAAGGCCTCAGAGTGGATTCCTGGGGCCTTCGTATCCTATCCCAAAACCAACACGAAAGCCTTTCCAAATATATTTTATAAGCTCTGCGATTGTAATAGTCCTATCAAAAATCCCATGTCCCCAGGTCAAGTGGGGTGCAGACTGTCCTCTTCTGAAATCCCAGGCTTGCCAAGCCTTTCTTCCCTGATACTTCCCTCCAGCAGCAGCGGGCAACCATTTGTGCCTGGTGTGGAACACCCCGGGGGCTCCGGCACAGCTGCTTTCCCTGGGGCTCACATCTGCTCGGGAGCAGGGCTCGCCTGCCTGGCTGTTTGTCCCAGGCACAGCTGGCCCTGGCTCCCTACAACCCACCTGGACTGCAGGATAACTCCTGGAATTTGCGAGGCTTTGGCACGGGTTGGAGTGGTGGGAGTTTTGGTAACTGGCTCTGCCATCCCCTTTTGTGTTG
Source organism: Coloeus monedula (assembly GCF_965178545.1). NCBI lineage: Eukaryota > Metazoa > Chordata > Aves > Passeriformes > Corvidae > Coloeus > Coloeus monedula. Next base: position 9,058,486 of record NC_138800.1, on the reverse strand, counting down.
CATTTCCTCTGCTCCAAGTCTCGGTGCTGTTGACGTGAGACAGGCAGAGCAGGAGCTGCCATCTCTGTCATTTTTAGCTTCTTTCAATTTTGGGACACTACAAAGAATCCTGACTATACCACTCCAGAAAGGTGCTACCTCCTTAATTTTGCCTTGATACAAAAAAGCAGGAGAAGCCACTCTTGCAGTAAGAATCCTGCTAGCTCCTTGCAGTTCCCATTAATTAGGATTTTCACCTCTATTATTTACAACAGGAGTGCTGAGCAAACCTCTGTGTGCTCTACTGTTTGTCCATCACTTAAAATACATTTTAAAAGCAAGAATAATTTTACTTGTGACTGAATGTCAAATGGAATGAATGGCCAGAGATCATCTGCAAAGTTTTTGTGTTGGTGGTGGATTTTTAACAAGCAGAAAGTTGCTGTGAAAGAATTTGGAGAAGCAAAAAGTGCTCTGGTGTTAGTCTTTTGGTTTTGGTGTTTGTATTTAAGCTCTAAAAAAACCCCAACCAAATATACAGTGAAATGCTTACAGGGAGCTACATTTTAGCACTGAAGTTAGATAAAAAATTCACTGTATCATAAGTGAGCCATTTCCCCCTTGATTTGTGTCCAAAATATGAGGAAAAACCTTGCAGCTGCATTATGCATTTTACAGAAGAACATATGCATGCATTTAAATCATTTACATTTCATCTTTGCTTTCTCTTATTTTTAACCCATATTATGGTGAATGACAGCGTGTTTGGAAAACTGAGGTTGAAAGCAAAGTTTAAACTTTGATGCCCAGTAAGCTGAAATGCCAGCAGTGCTTCACTATTTCATGATTTTATTTCAAAGTTTGGCTCATGCTTTTTCCTTCCTATACAATGAAATGTGATTGAAACTTTGTGAATCTGCCTGACAAAAAGAAAATTAAATTATGTTGCAGTTGGTTTGTGCTGGTCCTAGAGTGCCTGCCAAGGAAGATAATCCATCCCTATGGAAGAAGGCCCTTGGGAGGATGCACAGCTTAAAGATGCTCAGTGAGATTATTAATTGGTGATCATTAGATGGTATCAAATATTTCCCATGCTATAAAATTGTTTCTGATAGGGGATGAGGAGGGGAAGGTAGTGGGGCACCAGCTCTGTCTGATCTGATTTTCCAGCCTTACCTGCTCTCTGTTATAAACTTGTAACTGATGCACTTCTACAGCAGGAGTTGAAGAAGGTTTTGGACTGGGGGTGTGATGTTTTGCTTAGTGCCATCAGCAGGCAGCACTCCCCCACTGCTGTGCGTGAACAAATAAAATTCAGCTTTATTGGCCTAGTTATGGCCTTTTAATAACCCTTCAGTGAGGATTGTGCAAGGCGTGAAGTGCGAACGCCCGCTCCGGGTCACGGCGCGTGACGGGAGGACACAGATCTGGCACAGGGATGGCAGGTGAGGGGTGCCCCCCTTTTTCAGGGGGACATGGAGGTGGGCTCTCAAGAGCAGCAGCACCATACAGAGGTACCAAATGGTGCTGGGGAGTGGGGTTTGTCACCTCCCCCTCGTCCCACAGAGCTGCCCTGCTGTGACACTCTCCCACCGGAGCGGTGACAGGATACGGTGTCAACACCGAAACCCACCCTGTGTGGAGCCAGCCACAGCCTGGGCTCTGTCACACAGCCAGACTGGGTCCAGGGTACCTGAGCTTGGGTCCATTCCTGCCTTTGAGCCCTGGGCTTGTCAGGGACAGTTTGACACACACAGAGCCACAGGGTGTGCTTGTAAATATAGGCTTGAAACTGGGATATTTGCACAGAGCTCAAAATACAGAGAGACTTTAATCCCTAACTACTTGCAGAAATTTTTCCTCATTGTCTTCACCTTCCACAAGAGTTAAACTTACAGTTCTTAATTTATTTTGCTGGTACAGATTGACTTATAATTGAGGATATCACGTGGAGGACCTGTAACTTATTTGTATATCCATCCTTGCATGTTTAAAACCAAGTCAAGAAACTAATGAGGTTACAAAAATATTGCTGATCCTGAAGCAAATACAGTTGGAGAACATATGCTTTGGTTTTACATTTCTGCCTCTAAAAGGTGACATGTCCCGTGTTTGTCATTTAATTTAACATTCTATATATTTTTAAACGGCTGTATGATTTGAAATCTCCAGATGCCAGGCTTTGCGCTAAATGAGGTTGGCAGTTCAGTGATGTGGAAGGCCATTATCTCACCTTTGTGCTTCTAAACTGTAGCCACTTGCCTTTGCCTGCTCATAATGCATTTACTGCCTTACAGCCCAGGAATTTTTAACACCTATTGAAAGCATTAATTAGCTATGCCATACTGATGAGCACTTTAAGTGAAAAGCAAGAATTGATGCCGCTCTTTGAGTTGGTATTTCTCCCATTTCAGAGGACAAGGAGTACCTAGAGAAATTAAACCCTCGTATTCCTCAGGCACATTCTAGCCCTGACTGTTCCTGGCCATCACCACGAGTGACAGTGCCGCATCAGAGCTTCTGTCCACGTCCCATCCCTGTCAGTGCCTGGGACATGAGGCCATGTCCTGATAAACAGCCCTAAATGGCTCTATCCTTGCCAGCTGGTGCTATCTATAAACCAATAAACCAAAATTCAGGCTTTTGCATCCCATTACTGCTGTCCTGAGTCAGCAGGTCTCAGAGAGAATAATTTTTCTCTACCCTTGGAAAATGGATAATCATTACTTGGCCTGTTGAAGTTCAGTAATACAAGAATAAGTCATAAATGTGTTGCTTGTATCTTAAAAGCTCACCAGCTAGAAACTCTCCCTCTTGTCTGATCGGGCCTCCAGTGCCTTTGATCACCATTTTCTCCTCTTTCTCAGCAAACTTCTTGGTTTTCCCCATTTTCCTGGGCCGCTGTGACAGTGTTCTGCTGCAGATTACAGCTGTGCTCAGGCACCATAAGGTTTGTATGATTAGTCAGCATTTGGTTTCCATATATAGCAAAAGTACGTCTGGAGAAAATATTCTTATACATATTTCCAGGCAATAGGATCAAAGCCCTTTCTAGGTTCTCAATTTTAATTTATCTCTTCTTGCTTGCTGTAGAAGGGACATCAAACGGAATCCGTGTTTGCGGGAGGGAAGGGAGCCCTTTGCTATGTAGTTGTGGGAGCAGCATTTGTCCCAAAGCTTCAAATCCTGCTCTTTCTTCCTCCATAGCATTGCCAAGCTCTGAACCTGGGGGTTTGTGCCTACGTTTCTACCCAGGTGTGCCTCCTTTCTTTGAATCCCAGGATCTCTCCCATTTTTGTTTCCTTTATCCTCAGGTTTTCCTCTTGTCTCCATGGTCCCAAGTCAGAGCTGCTGAGCTCATCTTCCACCTTTGTCACAGAGTTTTCTGTAGCTCTTAATCTCTGTGTTGGCTCCTCTTCTGCTGTAAC